>NC_139027.1:48484193-48755779 GCF_964662115.1 Mustela nivalis | reverse complement strand
AAGGAGGGAAGAAGGAGGGAGGGGAGAGTGGGGAGGGGCGAGTCCAGTTGCTGGTGGAGCCTGTCTGGGGGGAGCGGCATTGGGAGGGCAGGGGGTGGGATGAGGACTGGACCTTGCTCTGTTGTTTTGGAAATAGGAGATCAAGAGCAGAATCGGTGTTTTCAGGGTGGTCAGCAAAGGCTAGAGCGGGTGGGCTGGCTGATGGGAGTGAGGACGTGGGGGCAGTAGGTGGAGATTCCATTCCTAAAATGTTGGGTCATGAAAGGGAGGGGAGGGCGGCAGCCAAAAGATGCCATCTGTGTGTTGCTGGACCAGGCAGGGGATACTGAAGCCCCTGAGAACCCTCCCCTGTTTGTGACCAATCTCCTCTGGGTCACAGTCATGTGAGCACATGTCCTTCTCCCTGATCTTCAGAGAGGGGCTAGGATCCAACCTCCATCGACCGCGTCCAGCCATCAGCTCAGGGCAGAAAGGCCCCTAAGTCAACCTCTTTTAGGATGTGCTTTGACCAATCAAAGCAGATGCTCAAGTGAACTCACTGAATTCACAAAATTCCTACCGTGGAATGGGCCTGCCTCCTGGAGAGAGTCGCTCAGCTCCTGCCAGTGAACGAGACAGGAGATCAAGCCCATCTCTTCTGCAGTCACTATCCAAACCATACATGTCAGAATTTTGATGTGTTCTCCAGGCAACTTTTTATATTTGATCTGCTTCATTAGATACTGTGGTCCTTGGAGGCAGAGCCCAGCGGTGTTCCTCTTTAATCACTCTTGCAGAAGTGGCACCAGGGAAATGTTTCATAGAAAGAGAGCATCTCAGGCTCGGAGGGATGTTAGAACCCTCACCTGCTCCGTCCCCCATCAGCGGGAGGTTCTCCTGAGGGTACCCTCTTCAGAGTGTGTCGGGCATCTGCCTGAATGCGCGTCCTGCAGGCACCGAGCCTGCAGGCCTGAGCATTTCCTACGTTTTTATTTTTTAATCAACAGTTTTCTTGTTACAAGCACTTTATATTCATTGTGGATTTGAATATACAGGCAAGGGTTAAAAGAAAACCTTTAAGGGGTGCCTGAGTGGCTCAGTTGGTTAGGGTTAAGCATCCAGCTCTTGGTTTCAGCTCAGGTTAGGATCTCGTGGGGTCTGTGCTTGGTGGGGAGTCTGCTCAAGGATTCTCTCCCTCTGCTCCTTCCCCATTCACGTGCGCATGCCCTCTCTCCATCGGAAAATTAAAAAATCTTGAAAAAAAAAAGAAAAACTTTAGAAGCTCCTATAATCTATGATCTTGAAATAAATTTAAATAAAAATGACTAACGTCTTCCTATTCCTATATGCACAGGCATACTCAGATTTATGCATACACAAGTGTATTTTATATTACTTCAAAAATAACACTGTGTCACAATCCGTATTCATACGGTCCTTACTAATTTGCGAGAACTCTTTGTAGCTTCTATCATACTATACTTAGAATTGCCTTTCCAATACAAAATCATGAAAGTATTTGCTCACACTGTCTTCTAATTCATTTGTTTGATTATCTGCGTTGTAACTCTTCAGTCCATCAGGGATTTATTTGGGCGAGTATTATGACCAAAAAACTCCACATTGTTTTCTTTAATGATTCCTTGGCTCTGTTTGAGACTTTTGCTCTGTTTCCTTGGTCTATCTTTCTTCTATCTGCTGCCCTCTCCACACTCATTTTTTTGTGGCTTTGTAGTATATCTTTTCTCCATGACAGTACATCTCTCATACTTTTTTTACTCAGTTCTCCAAAATAAAATATCCCCAGAGCTTCACATTTCTTAAGTAGAGGGTCAGGGGATAATTTCAGCTATTTGCAGCCAGGCTTTCAGCTTTCCAGAAGATGTCACATGGCAGATTCACCAGCCCCATCCCTGCACTGGCTCTCACGATGTCCTGGTTTCAGATTTTTTCTTTGTCAGCTCTCCCAGACGAAGGGAACAAAAGACAATGTGTTGCCAGGAATGGCTCCAGAGTTAAATGCTCTAACAAGAGATATGTAAACAAGGGACACCAGCAGAAAGAAACTAAGCTCCCTCACCCACACCGCTCCTCCTTCTAGTTTGCTCAGGGGCAGAATGGGGATGGGGTAGAGATGGGAAGATAATAACCCTTGCCTGAAATTTTCACTGGTTTCTATGTCAAAGAAAAAAAATAAACCCTGAATTCCAAAGCTTCTGCACACTCCCAATGCTGAGAGGAGAGACTAAATCAAATGGCCCTTGGTTTGGCTGAGGACTTTATTGTGGTTGGGGACAAGAAAAGATAGGCTAGAAGCTTTATTTGCCGTAGGGAGAAAAAATGCGAAACCTGTCTCTGGTGGGAGGAGGGGGAAGAACATCAAAAGTACAAGGAACAAGCAAGAGAAAGATGAGAAAGGAAGCATGAGAGAGAGAGAGAGAGAGAGAGAGAAAGTGTTCTTGAGCCCCAGGACCAGAAGCAAGGGACTTGAGAAAGGGCACCACCAGCAAGAATTTGCCTGTGGTGAGAACTGCTCACCAGATGGCAAAGAATAGGGTAGCTGTGAGTAAATTCAAGGAAGTCCAATCCTGTCTTCTGCCGTAATTCTCTGATTTCAACGCTCACTCCTCTAACGCCCTGTAAAATATGCCCCACCTAACAGCGCCGTGTCAGTGGGGCTTGGAAGAAATGAAGGAGGAGGGCTGATTTCCAGAGTGGGACCAAGGTCAGAGATCGTGGTGTCCACAGAGTTCTCATGGTGGGGGAAGGTTCTTGCTTCGGTGGGGTAGGGGATGTGGGGGAGAGGGAGACTGTCTCAGGAGGCGGGGAGACAGACAAGAAGCCCCTGAGTACTCTGTTCCCTGCTCAATCCTCTCTGTCTGGCGGATGCCACCCAATCCTGGAGCTCTTCCAGGAATCCCCGTGGTAGGGCTGCGAAGACAATCACCGCCAGGTGGCGCCAAACTGCAACCGGCGTACGGACCAATCAACTGTTCACTTGGGTTACTAGCATTTTCCTAACACCGCGTTACCGCGGCACGCATTTTATCCTTTTATCCGCTTGCATTCATTGCACCCTGCACACCTCACCCCCAATCCCTCATGAGGCCATTTTCCAGGATGCACTTTGGTCCAGTGTTTACCAATGTAGCATGAGCTTTGCAAGGCTCCTTGGTTTATTACAACCGCACTGAGAACAAGACTGCATTTGTCTGTGACATGTTTTTTCTTTCTGAGGATCAGTGAGCACTGATAAATGTTTTGTTGATATAACTCACCCACCCGCAACCCCCCTCCAGATAGTTAACTCTATTGTGCTCTGCTCTGCTTGAGGCTGGCAGACTGTCACTGCAGCAGAACCCTCCTTGCTGGGTGAGTCACCAGGGACAGATCTGGGATGAGCTTCTGCCCTGGCTGTGGAGCCTGTAACAAATGCTGAGTGAGGAGGGCTCAGATTCTCGCAGCAGCACTGATGCTGGTTCTTGATCATTCTGTCGAGGTTTGAAAATACTGTGATTTTTTTTTTTTTTTTTTTTTTTTTTTTGTGGGGCATTGTTTAAAAACTGCTTCCGTTGGTGCCAACTGGTATCAGTAAACATTTCCTGATAGAAGTTGCACCAGAAATGTGGGTGTTGGTTGGTGGTTACCCTCCCTCTAGTCCGTGGGATCTGAAGAACACTTAACAATAATCAAAACAATCCTAGTCACAAGAGCTTGCCCACCCTGTCTAGACTAAGTTCCCAGACTCTTGGCCCTCATGCCGAGTGCCCACTTCTCTTGCTGCGCCTGCAACGTAATGCCTCTTCACAAGGCAAATCTTAGCAACAACACCTCCTAACAGATGGCCAGTTAGTGGCCATTTTCCTTTTCTTTAGGTGGAATCTTCTGATGAAATCTCGCATCAAGCGTGGAACCATGTCAACAGCTATTTGTCTGTAAAAGAGGCAGAAGTCTCACGTTTCCTGGGTGCAGCAGTTTCATTGTAAAGTTGTTTCAGCAAAGTGGATTTGACTTCGTGTCATTACCTCTGGGACCTGGGGTAAGAGACCGAGATTGCTAACCCCATTTTAAATGGAAAAATTAAGACACAGGGAAGGTAATTGCCTTGTTCAAGTCACTCAGGGTTGAAATGGGAATAGAAAACAGATCAGTTCTCCCATTTCGGTCCTTGATTTTTTTTTTTTTTCTTCCTCTTTCTGCTCCGATGAGCTCAGAAGAAGAATGGATAAATGTCACTCAGAGCGGGAAACCACAGTTTTCTAAGAATGAACAGCACATACATCAAACACAAACATTATCCACAGTGTTTCATAATGACAGGTAATTTATTGAAAAATAGCATAGCTTAAAACATCAGCCCTGGCATTCAGTTTCGTCTACATGGGTGACTTGGAATGTGGCCAAGTCTTAGCTTCCAGTGTACAACTGAATTCATTCTTGCATTTGCAGTGCCTTTTCCTGCCTTGACCCCTGAGCCCAAAGAGGCTCCCGGTTGGCTGAAATATGTGGGAAAGACAAACACCCTACTTTTTGCTCCTCAGCCAAAAGTCTCTTAACATAGACAATAGACTACCACAACACGAGCCACGCAGGCCGCCAACTTCTAGTTTCCGTTAACAAACTGAGCAATGCAATTTATTTGTCTCACAAGAAATATTCAAGGAGACTACATTAATCAATTTGAAGTCTGCTGTGAGTCGTATGTGAGAGGACAAACATTTTTAACGTGAGAGTTTTGACAGATTCTCATGCCTCTCCAAGCTGGCCAAAGAGAATCTAGTAATTTCCACACCATCTTTTATGAAGCCTTTTCCTCTTACAAACAAAAAGGGGGGGTCTTTATTGCTGGAATAAAAGGTGAGCTGAGCTATGCCATAGAGACAGAAAGTCTGTGTGGAGAGATGTGGGAAGGAGGCTCTGACTGGGGAGGGCCCGAGGGAAGCAGAGATGGGTAATGGGAGCAGGAGGTCAGAAAAGACAAAGAATTGTTGGTGGTTATTGCTGGGGACAGCTGTTTTGGCTACATTTTAATAGAGTTCCTGTTTCCAGTACTTTTACCTATTAAACGAGGCTTCCTGAACTTGACTCTGCTTAGGTGCTGGGTCATGCCAACTTCGGCTTCGTAAGGGTTGCGCATATGGATATTGTTAACAAAGTCACCCATTTGACTCCCCCTAGCCATGGGGGAGGAACATGTGGAAGGAGCCGTGCCCTTGCTGCTGGGCTCCATTCACTCAGCCATCCGACTGGTAACGAGCTCCCGACTTGGTGCTAGAATCTAGGGATACTTGGTGAGTGGAAAAGACATGGTGCCTGCCCTCAAGAAGCTTCGAGTGGGGAAGACAGATGCTAAACAGATATACGAACAAACAGATATAAAACCATGCATGTGTTAGCTGTGTACGGGAACCAGTGGGGGTGGAGATGGAGAACACGAGGACCCCACACGCCGAGGACTATCTGGTGAGCTGCCCGGAAGGCTGAGGCAGCCATATAAGGGTGTGGGCTGGAGGGTCCACGCAGAGACCAGGGC
The DNA here is from genome assembly GCF_964662115.1 of Mustela nivalis. NCBI lineage: Eukaryota > Metazoa > Chordata > Mammalia > Carnivora > Mustelidae > Mustela > Mustela nivalis. The sequence continues at coordinate 48,750,267 of NC_139027.1, read as the reverse complement.
AGGCACGAGGTCCTGAGTTGGAATGAGCTGGGCACACTGGAGGAACCAAGAGAAAGCTGGGAGACAGGGGCCTGGCCTCCGTCTGGAGGGCGCCGGGCCCATACTCGAAGGCCTTCTGGCTAGGAATGCAAGGGTCCATGCCACAGGCTTGGAGCAGAGTCGCTCCCTCTCCAGGAACCCTGAGCTCTTGCTCTGAAGGCCTGCCCCTGACCGTGAAGCTCACCCACCTTGTCGGGGATGGTCTGCTTTGCTTCAGGTCCCCTCTTTGTACGTGTTAATCACATCTTCAAAACACCTTCACTGCAGCATAATCAACTAGTGTTTGGCAAGCAGCCCAGGCAGCAGACACACCCAGTCAGCCGTCCGGAGGCAGAGCTTGGATGGAGAGGCCGGGTACAGTCAGGCTGTGATCCGCAGACAGAAGGGGCAGGGGTGGGGTGGGTGGCAAGGGGAGCAGGCGCTGAGGGCGAGGGCATTCCCGGGGCCCTGCCTCTGGCCCAGTCCTGCAGCCTCACGCGTTCACTGTGTTTGGGATGGAAAGTGGCTCCAGAGACATGGCATCTTGGTTAAAAATGGTTTTCCAGGGATGCCTGGGTGACTAAGTGGGTTAAAGCCTCTGCCTTCGGCTCAGGTCATGATCCCAGCATCCTGGGATTGAGCCCCGCATCGGGCTTTCTGCTCAGCAGGGAGCCTGCTTCCTCCTCTCTCTCTCTCTCTCTCTCTCTCTGCCTGCCTCTCTGCCTGCTCGTGATCTCTGTCTGTCAAATAAATAAAAATAAAATCTTTAAAAAAAAATGGTTTTCCAAAATGTGACAATCCTGGTTCAAAGGGGGCCCAGGTAGAACGTGGCGTAAAGAGTGTATGTGTAACTCAACAGCCCCTTTCAGTACTGACAGGGGCCAGACAGATGCTACTATGGACGGGCCTCCAGGCGATAATAATTACTGTTCAGTAATCTTTGTTTACAGATGATAACACTCAGGCACAAAGACTGCAAAGCACTTACGTGCCATGGCACCGGAACAGCCCCAGGACGCCATTTGCAGACAGTTGTGTGAATGGTGCCCTCGGGGGTGCGCCAGGCGGTTCTCCCTGACAGAGTCTGAGCAAGCGGCCCAGGAGTTCTATGTTGTAGAGAGCAGCATTGGCTTGGGAAAAAGGATGGTACCATTCTCATCACAGATGATCAAGGGCACGTGCCCTCCACATGGCTTATGGCTGTTGGTGTTGACTTGGGTCACCTGAGGAGGCATTGTCAGGTTCCTCTGGGCGAAGGCTCCTCCCCGCCCCTTTCCACACTGTGCTCCCCGGAAGAAAGTCACCAGGCACTGCCCACACTTAAGGAGCAAGGAGTTCTACTTCCCTCCTTAACAGTGGAGTAGCTACTTATTCGGAATTTTTCTGCATGGGATAATATGGGACAAATAGAACATTTGTCACTTCTTCCTCATTTCCTAATTTATTCAATCCTTTATGTCCATATGGACTCACGTATATGTATCATATACTTTCAGTCATAATCCAATACTACTTTAGTTTTTTGCTCTAACTGCCCCAGCTTTAGCCATTGGGAGCTCTTCTAATTCCTGCACCCCCACCCCCACCCCTGCAATGTCTCTTGCTTCCAACAGTATTGGTGTGTGTATGTGTGTGAGTCGGTTCCTTTTGTTGGAGAAAAAAATTAGAAACCGAGATGTGGGGCCTGGGTGATACAAAGCTTTTCCAAGTACAAGTGCACTTTTCCAAGTGCAGCCGTATTTATTTTGTCATTTTCTCACCCCACCACCTATCCTCTCCCCTTCTCAGCCAATGCCCCACCCCCACCCAGAGTGAGCAAAATCATTCCAACTTTACTTAAAACTAAGGAATTTCCCTCCAAAAATCACGCAGCAGATCTCAAACTAGACCCTAAATCTGACGACCCTGAGTCTCAAGTTTTTTCCCACCACACCTGTGCTCTGCACTCTGGTGCTCCTCTGTGCCTTGGAAGAGTTTCGTGGGTTCCAGACTTTCCTCCCAGCGGCCAAACACAGGGGAGACACACGCCCCTAGTTTTATCGTGACTCTACAGGCTGGGAAGCTGAGACACAGAGAGGCAGCTCCCGTATAGCTGAGCATCTGGGGAGTAGTGGTCGTAGGGAGGAATGGTCGGACGTGGACCTGGGTCCCCTGAAGCTACGGGGCCCACGCTTCAACCCTTCACAGCAGGAGCCACAAGCTACTGCCCACAGGTCAAGTCGGGTCACTACCTGTGTGCACAGGGTTTGTGAGCTAAGAATCATTTTTACCTTTATAAATGGTTAAAAAAAAAATCAAAAGAAGGTTATTTCATGTCATGTGAAAATGACATGAAATTCAAATTTCAGGGACCATAAATAACATTTTCTTGGAATGAAAGACCCCTCTCCTAGAAAGACCCCTCCCCTAGTAAGACAGATAGGATAACTAACCGCTTGTTTGCTTTTCTGTAAACCGCTGGCTTTTAGGTATAAGATTAGGTTATCAACTGTGTGATTTAATTGCTTATTAATTGCTCTTTTGCCTTTCTGTAACCGCTTGGCTTATAGAAATAATAGAGATGCCATGATGGCATTCCTCCCTTCCCCCTTCTTGTTCCCCTTCCCCGCCTCTCCTTTCGCGGGCGCGGGCCCTCATAACCAATCAGCTTGTTCCCCCTTCCCGCTGCTCTCTTCGTGCGCGGGGGTCCCCGGAGCCAATCTGCAAACTCCAAGTATGCCTTTTTCAAATATTCAAACTGTCAACCAATCAGTTGCGCCCCACCCAAAACTTGTTTGTACCTTCCTATAAAAGACCCTGCTTCTCTCCGGTCGGGGTGCTCGGTTAGCTGGAGCTGCCGAACACCCGCCGGTACCTGCGTGACAATAAACCTCTTGCTGTTTGCATCCAGTGGCAGTGTTGGATTCTTGGGTAAGGGGATCCGCGGGTCTTTCAGGAACACAGCCATACCCATTCATTTGAGTGTGTCGGCGATGGCTTTTGGGCTGCGGCAGCAGAGGGTAAAGCTGTGGCAGAGACTGTAGGTCTTGCAAAGCCTGAAATATTTACTACCTGGGCTCATCAAATCTGTTGACTCCTTCATCATTGTACTGCAAAGAGAAGGGGCTGAGTTCCCACCATCACCAGGGAAAGCAGTGCAGCCCAGCACCGTGGCCTTATTTATGCTACTGGGATGCTCTCCCCAGTGGCACCAACAGCAGTCCTACCCTTCCTCAAGGCCCCTCCCCTGGAAGGTTGTTGGTGGCATGAGTGAAGACGGCCACACACAAACGAAGATGGCCATACGTGTCCTGGCTCCCTGACTTTCGCTACCATTCCTGGGAGATGCCAGGTGTGGGAGGGGAAGAAATGTAAGAATATGAGGTGGGAATGCTGAGGCTGGGGAGGGGAGGCCAGGGAGGCCGGAACACGTTGAGAGCAAAGCCTTGGTCCACACATTTTTGGAGCTACCCTTAACTGAGCCCCAGCTGCAAGCCAGCAAGTCGTCACACCTGACCCTGTTTAATGCCCACACCGATTCTCTTCAGGTGGGGTTTTATCCCGTCAGGTTTGCAGTTAGATTTGATGTTGACTGATGTCGGAGTATTAGCATGTGGTGTGAGCTGGGATTTTAATCGACCTTTTTCTCTTTTTCCACTCTACTGTTCTGCTTTCACACTGTGAAAATGGGGTCCCAAGAGGCCCAAGGGTACCACAGGGCACACTAACTGGGAGTAAGTGAAGCCTTGAAGGGTTAAGAGACTCTTGAGCATTTCTATCCCATTCCATGTCCTTCCTCACTGTGACGACCCTCACCTAACCCCTCCTGGCTGGCCCGGTCACGCGGGTGTTCTGCTGAACATGGCAGTGAAAAGCAGAACCTTGAGGGAACCACTGTCCCCTTGGGGAACCATGGGCAGGTGGGTGGAGGAGGTCATTCCTTGTTTTCGTCTTTCTGCAGTCCCAGAAAATCAGGAGTGGGAAGAGGACCAGTAAGGGTCCACCCTCAAAACCTTTTTGCTTTTCACTATGACTCTCCAGCAAGGCCCCTGCCATGCACTGAATGTTCGTGTCCCCCAGTTCACATGTTGAAACCCTCACCTCCAACGGGATGGTCCGACGAGGTGGGGCCTTTCTGAGGTAATTAGATGATGAGGACGGAGCCCTCGTGACAGGATTAGTGACTTTGTAAGAGGAGATACAAGAAGATGATCACTGTCCCGGTCATGTGTGGATAAAGCAAGAAGGCAGCCCTCCGTAAGTCAGGATGAAGGTTCTCACCAGCAGCTGGATCGACCAATACCTTGATCTTAGACTTCCCAGGCTTTAGAACTGTGATAAATAAATGTTCCTTGTTGCAGAACCCCAAGGTGACGTTTTCTGTTGCAGAAGCCCAAACTGACTAGGACAACCCAGGTTTATTCTAGACTCTCTCTGACTACAAGTCAGAGCCAATCGGACAATAACAACAAAAATCATTTTTAAAGATAAGAAAGAAGGTGGCTTCCTGGGTCTAGAAGGAGAAAGATGAGAGGCTTTTCCCACCATGTGAAAACTCATTTGCTGTCTTTCATCTCTATGGTGGTTATTCTCAGATTGTGTAAAAAAAAAAAATCACCATGGACATGTTTAAAAAAAAAAAAAAAAAAAAGATTCCTGGGCCCTCCCCCGGAGATTTAGAGGGAGGGCCTAGGACAAGAATTTGAACAAGTGCCTCAGGCAGGTGGCCCCACCCACATGTGAGGATAACAGCGCTCTAGGAGGGAACCCAAAGTCACCGGCGTGTCAATCCTAATTGAAGTCTCATGTAGGGCAGTCGTCCAAATTCCTCCCCAGAGACAGATTTGCTGGGGATCTTGGCTGTGGTTTGAGAGACAGTGGGTGTCTGTGGCACACATAGGTGTCTCTGGGGTCAGCTGGCCGGCCAGCTGGCTCCCAGGGACCCCCAAAGGGCATTCGCCTTAGGGAGCTCTGTCCAGTGCAGGGGCTGCCCCCATGGGGCCCAGGCCCCTCCTCTGTCGGCAGGCACAGCCTCAGAGGCATATGCAGGCTAACCATGCTGATCTGTAAGCCGTTCTCCAGGAGAAAGAAGATTCGAGGCAGACTGATTTTCAGTGCTGCCAAATTAGCAGACTGCAGGTCACATCATCTGATGGGACACCGGTTGTTGGGGTGGGGGGGCTGCGTGCTGAGCAGGACCTCCTGACAGCAGACCCCGAGAGGCCGAAAGGCGGGTGCACTCCCCACCACGGTGAGGATGTGTTGGGGGTGGGGACACGCTCACCCCGAGCTTCCGAGTGCCTGGAGCAAGGCGGGTGCCCTGAAGATGGTTCACAAGGTAAGGTCGACTTCAGGACGCTTTTGCCCAAGTCCTCAAGCTCTGTGGTCACACACTTCTCCACTTCACAGAAAACTTGGGGGTAAACAAAACTTGGGGACTGATGTAGGTTTTTTCTCCCTTCAGTCTCGTTGTATCAAGTAAGGACATTACAAATGCTAACCTAAGGAAAGCTAACCTAAGCTAAAACAAAGGAGACGCAGCTAAGCTAGTGACAACTGTCATCATCACTGTATTCAGTAAATTATATTTTAATAATAGAAAGATGTAAGGGCATCATTTCAACATAGAAGGCAGGCCTTTGAGTTAAAAAACCTCACTACATCAACAGAGACCATTTCACTAGGTGCTGACATGCGAACAGGGTGTTTGGAAACCACTGAGAATCTGGCCTTTGCTCAAGGCCGTCTGTGTGTGTCATTGTCTCCAGTCACCAACCAGACGAGCTGCTGCCCGTCCATGCCATTTTCACCACCTGCCTCCCCACCGCAGCACTGCCCTGCTCCTGGGTGCCCCCGACTGGCTGCTGAGGGGGTCCCCAGCTGGCAGACAGTTCCCGCATCCTCGGTGTGTGCAAGCTCCCATGGCAAGTCTAAGAGGGTGACTTTATTTCTGAGGGAAGGAGAAAGAGGGGTGAGGGGGGTGGTGACTCGCTGAGGTGGGTCACCAGGCTTGGTGGTTGCATCTTCTGTCTGACCACCACCTATGAGGTGGGTGGGACCAGGGGTCGCACGTGGTGTTGTTGCCGGCCAGAGAGGCAACTGGTGTGAGCCCAGTTACTAAATGGGATGAAGGGCACAGAGGCCGAAAGAGACAAGACGGACTGAAGGATGGGGGCATGGTGGTTGCTCACAGATGAGGGTGCCCCTGGGGCCCTCCTTGCCCAGAGTCAGGTGGACACCCACCTGCTTTGAGGGAACCCAAAGTCACCAGCTTAAAACTGTGTCAATCCTAATTGAAGTCTCATGTAGGGCAGTTGTCCAAATTCCTCCCCAGAGACAGATTTGCCAGGGACCGTGGCTGTGGTCCCTGCCGCAAAACATCTGGGAGGAGGGGGCTGTCAGTCTGTGGGGAGGGTGGGCTGATATAGGCTCCTGTGTCTGGAGACCGCTTGAGGGGAAATAGGAGGAGAGAGAAGGACATCCCCTGCCACTTCCTGAGACACTCACTCATCTGGTCATTTAACAGGATTCTGGGTGGATTCCTTTACCACAGGCTCGTATAGGACCAAGAGACACGGGCCAAACAAAGCGAGGCTCCCAAGCCCACCTGAAGGACTGTCTCTGCCAGGCAGGGTGAGGCAATGACAGAACAGCTTCCCCTCAGCCCAGCTGGGAAGCCCTTTCCTACGCAAGGGCTTTGCACCCGAAGGCAACTTCACAATGCCTAAAGTAAATAAAGGACACCTGTTGTGGCCCCTCCCAATGCTGGGCCCTGCCCGAACAAAAAGCGACCTGGAATAATATGGCACATTAAGTGTCTGAGATAAGCCACACCTGTTAGAATTTATATTACTAATTAGTTATTTTTTGGTAACCATTGATCATGTTACACTCTTTACCAAGCTTCTGCTAAACGGCAACCCAGCTCACAAGAGGCACCATGTTTATCTGCAAGGTAAGAAACCATGGATACCAGTGTGGACTAGTGCTGTCAGAACTTGCTGCGAGAGGGAAAAACTGACATTGGAGGGTCCCTGTGGCCTTCGTTCTCTGAAATGCCACCTCCAGCAAGAGCCCTAGTCAGTCTGCTATGAGACACAGGCAGCCACTAGGAGCTCGTGGGTGTACCCAGGCCTTGTAGGGGAGGCACAGTGTGGACTGCGTGTCCATGTAACGTGGCTCTATCGCATGTGGCTGATTCTCCCAGCAGATTGGCCCCAGGGCCTGTACCGTTTTTGACATGTCTTTTTTTGACACATTACATTTCCCTAGACTGGGGAGATAGGGATTTTTTTGGAAAATAGCTTAAAATTCAATGTGATCCAGACTTTTCTTTTAAAGTGAGAAATAAAATTCTTTTATTCACCTTATTCTCTAAGAACAGGGATGGGCCATTGGGGGCGTGTTTTTAGGTGAGAGGGCGGCTTCAGATTGTAGGCTGTCTGCCGCCATCTGCCATAGAGAGGCCAGGCCTGCTTTAGGTGTGTGTACGCATGAGAATTAGGCTTCTTGAATGGAATAAAATGTGTTAGGACTACTAGGATTGGAGGACATAAGTATGTGTAGTGTGGGTAGGTGAGGAGCTCATCTCAGTTTGCCTGAGATTTTTCTGGTTTTAAAGCAGAAAGTCCTGAATCCAAGGAAACCCATCAGTTGCAGACAAATCAGAATGGTTGGTCATCCTACATGCGGGGTCCTGTGAACCGACTCCTTTTCCTAGATGTCCCCTCTCTCACTGGTCTGATTAGATACTACTCAAGATCCATTCTTGGGGTGCATGGGTGGCTCAGTGGGTTAAAGCCTCTGCCTTCGGCTCGGGTCATGATCTCAGGGTCATGGGATTGAGCCGCGCGTCGGGCTCTCTGCTCGGCAGCGAGCCTGCTTCCCTTTCTCTCTCTCTGCCTGCCTCTCTGCCTACTTGTGGTCTATGTTTGTCAGGTAAATAAATAAAATCTTAAAAAAAAAAAAAAAAGATCCATTCCTTTGTGTGCAGACATTGTCTCATATTAAGTGGCAGACACTTTGGAGAGGGGTGACTCAATAGACCATTACAGCTGGAAACAGCATTCTCTGCAGCTGAACTCTCCCTCCTCTTGAAACAGTCATCTCCTTCCTCAGGAAAATGCCAATTAAGACCACAACAAGATAGCATTTCACATTTACTAGAGAGGCAAAAATAAAGAAGTCTGACAACACCAAGTGTTAGCAAGGACATAGAACAATAGGAGCTCTTACTCACTGCTGGTGGGTGTGGATGTTGGTACACTCACTTTGAAAAATGATGATCTTAAAGACATTATCTTACAAAGTTGAACATGTACAAACCCAAGTTGATTTCACTTTAAGATACTTGCCCTAGAGAAACCCTTCACTTGGAACTCGGGAATCATACATAAAAATGTTTTCAGCTGCAAAACGTCAGTAGCCTCCAAAGTGACAACAAGTAAGAGAGTGGGTAAATAAATTATGGAGTACTTACATACGGAATAATATGCAGCAGTTAACACTGCTGAACCACAGCCACAAATGATAACAGATGAATCTCAGAGATGAAATATTAAACAAAAATTTTAAACTAATCATGAGAACTACATGAAGTAAGACACCATTTCTATAAAGGTGAAAATCAAGCAAAACTAAGCAGTCTGTTGTTTAGGAATGAGAGGGAAGCCAAGAGAGTTTCTGTGGCTTACTAATGCTCTAGTGCACAAGACGTGTGCCAGATTCTCATGTTTAATTATTAACATGTCCCTTTACTTATGTATGGGTTATATACATTCTTTGGCAAAACCAAAAGATATATATATATAATAAATGTCCTAGGAAAATAAAAAGGTAGAAATGAATCAAAATATGTCAACGATCATGATAAATATAAAGAGACTAAATTAACTGGTTAAAAAGCTGGGATGGTACGATTATATTTTAAAAACAACTATAACGGCAATGAATCCAACTAAATGTTCTTTATAAAAGATACACACAAAACATAAGGACACAGAAAGATGAAAGATAAAAAGAACAGAAGGAAACATTCCAAGCAAGAGGCACTGTGTGAACATCAGACAAATAGACATTAAGGCAAAAATTAGGAATATTTGATATCCTTTGTCCAACATTAGCCATCAAGAGAGTCTCTATAAAACCACCAGGCAGGGGCACCTGGGTGGCTCAGTGGGTTAAAGCCTCTGCCTTCAGCTCAGGTCATGATCCCAGGGTCCTGGAATCGAGTTCCGTATCAAGCTCTCTGCTCAGTGGAGAGCCTGCTTCCCCCTCTCTCTGTCTCTGTCTGCCTCTCTGCCTACTTGTGATCTCTGTCTGTCAAATAAATAAATAAAATCTTTAAAAAGAAATAAAACCACCAGGGAGTAGGAACTTATTTGAATCTGTACAACATAGTTTCATCATGTTATACTATGGGTATATAGCAAAACCTGACATAATTACTAGGAGAGATGGATAGATGGTTAGGTGGACAACCACGCTGGGCAGGAGATTTTTAACAGAGCAAGTAAGTGGCTGATGCAGATTTGTGCTTGGATCTGCCTCTGCTCTTCCGTCCTCTGTGACCTTGAACAAGTCTTTTCCTCTTGCTTAACTTCAGTTTCTCATATCTGAAAAAAAGGGACCGGACTGTATCGGTGGGATTCCATGAAATACCCATACTCCCCTGCCAGGCAGTATCTGGGAAAAGACCTCGTCACATGATGGATACTTCTCAGTCCAGGGGCAGCTGGTGCCCTTTACTCCATATGTCTCAGGAGAATCTATCACCTGCTGTTTTTTTTTCCCTGACGGTTTCACCTCCCCAATTTCCCCCACCCCCATCCCAGGCAGCTTTACACATACAGAAGTTGATAAAGCACTTTGTTAGCGGAAGGGCTAATGGAGTAGAAGCACAGCCCGGTCGATCCAGCTTCTGGGAGCTCCACGTCTGGTTTGCCTCTTAAAGTCAATTAGGAGGTGATAGAGTGAGGAAGGCCATCCAAGCTGACTCCGCTGGAAGGCTGGTATTCATACAGAGCAAATGCCCCTCCAAACGTGGAAGAGGCCATCTGTGAAAGCTGGCAGTCTGGCCTCTCTAAGTAGCAATTCCAAGGGTAGCATGAAGGGACTAATGGGCCATGGCTGGTGTGGTCATAGGGGCTGGCCTTGCTGGCCTGGCTGGTCATCGGTACAACACTGGGCTCCCTGAACCTTGTCTCTGTATGTCTTCCCCATCTCTACAGTGTGATGGGGGCTGGGTTCTCACCTCTTCGGCCTCCCCAGCTCTCACAGACATTGGCAACTCGAAGTCTTGGAGAGGTAACTCTTTTGTTAATTGAGTATTTTCCTCCGCAGGAAGAGGGGAGGAAACTAATACATACCAGGTGTCTCTTGGATTCCAGATGCTTTGTACAAGCAGTTTCACAAGGATCCCACCACATACCTGTTACTACTCTCATTTTACTGATTACTGAGACTCAGGGAGGGAAGACTTTGGGCAATTCTACTGACAGAATTCACACTCAGGTCTTCTGAGACCAGAGACTGTGCTTTTTCTGCCAACCAATCTACATTGGCTGGCACATCTGCCTTAAGAGGTCAGATGGTTTGGCTATGAATTTTTCTTCCTATCAGATGGAACACTTCCAGAAGGGGCTAGAAGGGAGAAGAGGTTGTTGGTAAATGGCTGACAGGGCGCCACAAAAATCCACAAATATATGATGATTGACTTGGCAACAACATAAATACACGGACACCCTGGCGATGGGTCTGAGGAGGTCACGCCCAGGCAGAGCCCCGTACTGTGGTCAACAGTGGAGCACGAGCATTCATTCCTTCACCCATTAACCTCTTTCCATGTATTTACTGTGGAACAGGTCTGGGACGCTGGGGGCACCACGAGGAGCAGCCCAGACCCAGTCCCTGGTCTCTTCACTCTCCTGTTAAATTTTCAGCAGCCTGAATCTACTGAGAATTCAGAAGAGTCATGGAGGAAAGAAGAGTAGTTCACAGCTGTCAAGCTGTGGTGATCATGAACACCAAAACTAATAATTAAATTGGGATTGCAGGGCTAAATGCAGTGTCCCTGTCTGGATTCCATTTGGAGTCTTAGTTATTATCTCATTTGAGTTGGGAGTAACAGATTTTGCCTGAATTTGCGGGCGGTATGACCTTGAGTGATTCTCTAAACTTGCTGAATCTCAATTTATGTATCTAAAAAGTGGAGATTATATTATAGTTCTCCTCATGGGAGTTTCTGAGAGGGAAATGAGATTGCTCATTTAAAGTGCTTAGCATAGGGGCACCTGGGTGGCTCAGTGGGTTAAAGCCTCTGCCTTTGGCTCAGGTCATGATCTCAGAGTCCTGGGATCGATCCTTGTATTGGGCTCTCTGCTCAACGGGAAGCCTGCTTCCTCCTCTCTCTCTCTCTGCCTGCCTCTCCGCCTACTTGTGATCTCTGTCAAATAAATAAATAAAATTTTTAAAAAGTGCCTAGCATAGTATCTGGCTTTTATAAGGGCTTGACAAAAATCTAGTATTATTCATATTATTTTTTTTTATTTTATTATGTTATGTTAGTCACCATACAGTAGTACATCATTAGTTTTTGATGTCATGTTGCATGATTCATTGTTTACTTATAAAACCCACTGCCCCATGCAATCCGTGCCCTTCTTAATACCCGTCACAGTGCTCACCGCCCCCCTTCTAAAACCCTCAGTTTGTTTCCTGGAGTCCATAGTCCCTCTCTGATTTCCCCCCAACTTCATTTTTCCCTTCCTTCTTCTAATGTCCTCCATGCTCTTCCTTATGTTACACAAGTAAGTGAAACTATATAATTGGATCTTCTGCTTGACTTACTTCACTTAGCATAATAGTAAGAATTTAATTTCTGTTCATTCCCACTTGCCTCTGTTTTATTGTTTCTCTTTTCTGTTTTTTTTTTTAAACATTTTCATTTATTTATTTGAGAAAGAATGACAGCATGCTTGAGAGAGAATGAGCAGGGGGCAGGAGCAGAGGGAGAGGGAGAAGCAGCCTCTCCACTGAGCAGGGAGCCTGATACAGGGCTTGATGTGCAGCTCAATCCCAAAAGACCCTGGGAGCATGATCTGAGCTGAAGACAGACGCTTAACTAGCCGACCAACCCAGGTGCCCCTCTCCTTTCTATGAAGATCCTCTTCTTGTAGGCAAAATACCCAATGGCATCTCAGTTTGCTTTCCCAGGTTCTGCCCAACCTGTGTCACTCAAACCACCCACACCACTTGCAGCATTATGGAATAGCACAGAGATGTGAACAGGACGCCAGAAGGGATGTATTCAGGGGAATAAAGATCTTCCTTGGGCATCAAAAAAGCAAATTGTAACTCATTCACTCCTTTTCTGATAATCATGCTGTATACAAAATGCTTAGCACCATGACTTGCCTCTTGCAGTTTCTGGGTAAATGAGGACTCTTTATCCTTCATTCTCCTTCCCCTTCCCACCATCTTTTTTATCTGTTTCAGCATAAATCCTGAAGGCCCTCAGAATTATAGGGGAAAAAAGGTGACAAACTAATTCTAAAGTTCACAGGAAGTGAACACAGCTGTTGAGCCAGCATCCACGAGCTCCTGTCAAAGCACTGACACCCTGTCTGCGCTTGAGACCCCTCCAATGATAGAGCTGACCATTTCACAAGGCAGCCTGGACCATGACTTCCCAGTAGTAATTATTCCTGACCTTGCATTTCCGTGGAAGCTGCATGGCATGTCCCTTGCATTCATTGGTCCTAATTCTGCTCTCTGGAGCCACCCAAAGTCAGTCCCACACCTCCTCCACGTGGTAGCTTTTTACTCCCTTTCTCCTAGTCATGCCTTTCTGTCCCATCACGTGACCACCGCTGCACCGTGACCCGTTACAGGTGAAGGGGCTATTGTCATAAACTCCTTAGCATTTCTCTCTGTGTCTAGTCTCTCCCCTCTGAAATTTCCTCCCCATCCTTGCCACATTTCTTTCCCCCAAACTGGATTACTTTCTCCTGGTTATAGTTCAAAGGTTAAACTTGGCCCCTGAGCTTCTGCTCCCAGCTCCCCTGTCCTTCCTGCCCTCCATTGCTGGTCCCCTGCTGTCCAGCCTGCCTTTCCTGCCTCGTCTCTCACGGAACATTTCCACCACGGGTACCAGTAGTATCTCCAGTCGCCACCGGCAACTTATTGCCAAGAAGGCCTTGTGATTTTCTGCCTCCTGTTTTCACTTGATCCATCCTCACTCTTTCTCTGGAATGTTCTTCCCGCCTCACCCTCTATGTTCAAACGTGATTTATTTGTATTTCAGGAGAAGTTCAGACTCTGCTTCTAGACCTAATACATTTTCGTGTCAGTATAGAGTAAATCATTTCCATCCATCCCCTGAGAGATTATTCTTCAGGGAGATGTCCCCGTTGTAGCAACCTTCTGGAAGATTGATCCCATGGTGGTCTTTGGGGTGATTTGGAGAGAAGGAGGCTGAAAGTGGAGAAATGGCTACATTTCCTAAGCAGCTGTGTCATCGCAGGCAGGCTGCTGGCATCACAAGGTGCAGAGAAGGCTGCCAGAAGCTGAGTCTGAAGTAATTAGCTGTCTGCTGACGGCTCACAGCACAGAAGGAAGTAGATGCTCTCCAATCTCGCAAAAGATTGCTCCATGTCTATTACTTACACTTCAGGATATTAAGATTGGGACAGAGATAATTCTTACTGAAATTAGAAATCGAAATGCAATTAGAACTTCCTAATTAAGTTGTTATAAATATTTATAAGAGTATAACGCACGTTTCAAACGGCTGGAACACTGAATGTCTCTTTGAATGTTCTGAGGGAGAAAAATGCAGGGCTCAGTCACTCCATCCTGGGAAAAAGGGAGGGTTCCCCGAAGGCCGAACACACACAGAGCACATCCACGAAAACACACTGCAGAACGCACCCCGTCATCTCTTCCCTTGAGCACCTGTCACCATGGGTGTGCTCAGAAAGAGCTATTCCTTTGGACTTTGAATATTTGCAGTTTTACAGTGGGCCAGTTATAGCAACATTTTATAGTCTTTCTACCTCAGAACTTGGGAAATACGTTGCATTCCCCGCCACAGAAGAGCATTATTACGGGGCTCAGGAGGCTGATGTGGTGTCTAGAGCCATCAGTTGATTTAGGGAGAATACTTTACTCTAGAGGACGGAAGACCAGAACTTCAACTCTGGATCTTTTAGTCATTAACCCTGTGAGCTTGAGGAAGTGTTTTATCCTTTCATACCTCCAGACAGGGTTAACGGGAGCAGCTCTACCTTTGAGGGCTTTGGGAAGGAGACGTAGAAATAAGCAATGTGAAGTACTTAGGAAAGTTAAAAAGAATGTGGCACTCGGGTATTATTGTGGTTGATGTAATTTTTACTTAACCCAAATGGCTGACAGATTAGCGCACACAGAAGAAATGCTTCCTGAAGTATAATACCTGAATGGGCAAAGTTGGAGGAGGGAAGCCACGGGCAGGGGCTAGGGGAGAAAACGGGCAGGAGCAGGCCCGGAGCAGTGAGGAGGAGTCAGGGAGGAACGTCTTCACCAAGCCAAATGGGAAGGTTCTGTGATTCTGGGTCACCAGCAGACTGCTTGAGAGAATAATGGCACGTCAATCAGTGATCGGTCCCTCAGCTCAGCACATGCCAGGAGCTGGGAGGAATACCAAAGAAGCACCGTGTCTGCCCTGGGGGAAATTATAATTGATTGGAGAAACATGATGTACTCTCAGCAAACAGAATAAGACTGTCTAATAAATGGTGTGATGGTGTGTAAAGGGAAAGCACATGAGACCTGGGCAAGAGAGGGGGTCACTATCCTGTGTCCTGGGAGTTAAGCGCCCCACTTATGCCCACCCCCACTTAGGCCCACCCTCACGGATTGAGGAGTCTATGCCTTTCTTGGGTTCAAGAAGACATACCGCCAGGTGACACCTCTATCCTTGTCATGCTCTTGTACTTAGGACCCTGGAAGTCCCTAGAGCCTTATTCTGGGGCCTGTGTGGGCCCCTTTCATTGGGGCAATCACCCCAAGGGTAGACAATGCTGGTTGTGGGGTGGCCAAGGAACAGCTGCTCATGGGGCCTCATGTGGAAAGAACTCGGATGCAGAGATCGGGGGGTTCCATGGGTAGGGGTACAAAGGGAAAGGGGCAAGGCTGAGAGCCAGAGGCTGGGTGGTCCTGTGAGGCCATATTCCCACAAAGAACTCCAAAGAGCAAAAGGTTCACACCTGGCCTCCGGGTCAGTATTAAGGTATAATTTTTGAAGCTTTGAGGGCAGAGATTTTAATCCATGTTTTATTAGCTTGATTTGTAACTTTTTAGGATTTAGACATGATACTCAGGCTGCACTCTTGCTTCTGGCCTGCGAACATTTGTCGCAGATCTGAGTGCCACAGCAGTTTCGAGAAGGCAGAGACCAGCGTTTCCTTAGCAGCTGCATCACCTCGGGCAGGCTGTCGCATCACAAGGGGCAGCGAAGATTGTTGGAAGCTGGGATTGAAGTAATTAAGCCGGTGCCTGCAGATCACAGCACCGGAGGAAGTCATTACTCTCCAATCTTGCAAAAAAGGTTGTAACATGCCTATTACTTACACTTCAGGATACTAAGTTTGGGAGCAAGCTATTTCTCACTGAAATTAACTGCAAGCATCGGGGAGGACGTTCCTCTAGGAGATGGGATTTGAATTTTGTCTTGAAATATCCATCAAGGTTGGTAAAGAACTCCAAGCCATGTGCATGACTGAAGCAAGTCTTGGTGGAGACCTGGCTAGAGTCAGCCCTTGCTGATTCCTTCCAGCCTCTACCACACTCCCCCATGTGGTTAAATTCCTGACCTTTTCTTTGTATCTTACTGAAGCCCTACCTCTTCCATGAAGCCTTCTCGGGTTTTTTCATTCCATAAAATCACCTCTCTTTTTTGATCCCCTTGGAATACTTTATCTACACCATCTACACACAACGTTTTTTGTTTGTTTGTTTGTTTGTGTTTGTTTTTTGAGAGAACATACTGTGTACGTGGGCATGAATAGTTGGCACTACCTGGCTGAGCATTTAGTTGCAAACTAATAGTTTCAGAAGGGTTAGTTTTGTCTCCTTAAAACTCAAACTTCTGGAGATCAAGAGCCCTTTGGTGAAACACAGAATGATTACAGAACTGGTCTGTGGCAAGCTCATTCTGACAGTTGCGTGTTTGGATTGAGGAGAAGGTAAATGGAGAAGGCGGAACAATAACTGGCCTTAGATTTTTTTTTTTTTTTTAATCAAAGTTGCTTCTTGAGGCACAGCAACTAGGAATGTGTACCCTCTAGGGAAGCTGAGAGCTTAGCCCAAAGCCATGCATGTCAAGCCTAGACATTTCTGTGAAGCCTCTTGTTTTATCTCAGAACTTCAGGTAGATTTTATATTCTACTCCATGATATGTTTTTTATCTGTTAAGATAGAGTTTTAAATTATTTATCACGGAGTAAAACTGACTCTTGGAAAACTCATCATGCCAATTTTATAAAGCGTGAATTATTCTCAGGTCAAGCATGGCCCTTGGTGGACATGGTGGACATTCAATAAATATTTGCTGAATGAACAGATGAACAAACCACCCTGGACAGACTCACGTCCCCAGACCCTGTCACTATACTCCCAGGAGGAAGCCTGCCAGGTTGGAGCAGCTGGAGATGATGTCACTGTTTCAATCATCCACATGTGAGGGAAAGGGCCTAGTCGGAGTGCTGGAAGTATAGGGAAGGACAGAGATGAGAGATGCTTCCAAGGAAAAATAAGCAGGACTCACACACTGACTGCAAATGGAAGCTAAATGATAGGAAGATAATCAGAAATGGAGAAGTTTCATGAGGGAAGGAGTGTTTCATTCAACTTTGTCACTTGAGTTTGTGATGCCCATGACAGATTCAGACACTCTTGGGTGGTCTTCTGCAGGCAGAAGAAATTGTCAGTTCAACATACAACGTGCCACAGGCCAGGGGTATTGCCAATGTAACATGTAAAACGTGAAAATCTTCAAT
Organism: Mustela nivalis; assembly: GCF_964662115.1. NCBI lineage: Eukaryota > Metazoa > Chordata > Mammalia > Carnivora > Mustelidae > Mustela > Mustela nivalis. The sequence continues at coordinate 48,733,234 of NC_139027.1, read as the reverse complement.
CTGATAGGAGAGACCATCACTGTCTAGACCCATCTGGTCCAATATGGTAGCCTCTGGCCCCACGGACATGGAATTGAGCTGTCCTGTCTGTATAAAATACAAACCAGATTTCGAGGAGAATATACACCCACATACACACACCCACAATCAAAGGATATAAAATTGTCTATTAAGAATTTTGTATTGATCTCATGTTGAAATGGTAACACTATGGATATACAAGGTTCAATAAAAAAAATACTACTAAAATCAATGTCACCCATTTCTTTCACTTTTAAAAAAATATGGCCACTAGAAAATTTCAAAGGACCTATGTATCTTGCATTCAGAGTTGACGTTATATTTCTGTTGGGTAGTGCTGGTCTAGAAGGATGAAGTAAGACAACTTGGTCACAGATCCAGGGAGAGAGATCCTAGTAGCTCCTCCCTAAGGACTACCCAGGACCAGCCTCTGCAAACCTCTCTCTGCAAAACAAAGTGTCTCTCTCTGGTGTATTTGGAAGAGACTGTTAATAGAGGGTTGCAGAGAACGATCGTCCTTCACCACACACATCTGTTAGGGCTTTCTGTTGAGAAGAGCTGTAGACGCGCATATTTGAATCGAAACTAATTGAAACCCTTGCCCAAAGAAGCCCTAGGAGTCCCAGACAACTTCAAGCAGAGATGTGTGATTCTACTCCCTTTTGTGTTAGTTAGCACTTCCCCAGCGCTGTCTCCAGGCTGTCCTGGATTCCTCCAGCCCTTGCCACTTTAAACAGTAAAGAGTTGGACTTCTGCTCACCTCCTTGCCATTCTTTATCTCCTCTCCCTGCAGAGACCTGGTTCTTGAAACTAACGAGTCTTAATCCCCCTGTAGGATGTTACTTAAACACAGTCCCAGTTCTAACAGGTTCAAGATTCGAATCGCCTGGTTGTTATTTGTGGTATTTTCGTGTAGCAAAGCCCTACGTGGACATGGAGACCTATAAGGAACTTGACCCTCAGGGGCAGGCATTCGAGGATTGTTTTTGGAATCCTTCCAAGGGAAACTCTCTTCTGTGGAAGAATGGTTTTCTCTCATCTGCAGTTCTGCCTCGCCTGAGTCCTTGCTGCTCTAGCTCACCTCTGCCTTGCCGGCTGGTCCTGCAGTGCGCGGCTCCAAGCCACCCCTTCGGTGACAGGCGGATGGGTGAAACCCAGACTCTCAGTGTGGCCAGCAATACTTTTTGTCTGACGTGCTCCTTTCTGTGGCCACATCTGGGTCACTGTCCCCCGCACCCGACTCCTGGCTGTCACCCTCGCTGGCACTGGTTCTTGTCCCTGTCCTACTGTTCCCAGCCTCAGAGCCTTTCCCTACGGGGCTCCCTCCCAGCCTGCAATGAGGCCTTCTTCCCTCCCTCTTCAGGTACCAATTCCTTCCCAAAGCAGCCCCCTCTGGGCATCTTTCTGGAAACCTCCAATCTTTTTATTTGCTCTCATGGAGGCGATGGGTTTGTCTTTCAAAGTGCTCATCACAGTTGATCTATGGTTGATGTGGTTGTATGATTGTTTGATGTCTTTGCCACGTGTTTTTATTTTTAATTTTTTTTAGAGTTTATTTATTTATAACAGACACAGAGAGATCGCAGGTAGGCAGAGAGGGAGGCAGAGAGAAAGGGGAAGCAGGCTCCTCACCGAGCAGAGAGCCCGACATGGGGTTCGATCCCAGGACCCTGAGAGCATGACCTGAAACAAAGGCAGAGGCTTCACCCACTGAGCCACCCAGGTGCCCCAGCCACATGCTTTTAATGACCTGGAGGAAGGGGCTAATCTTTGTTTTGTTCACTGTTACATCTCTAGGATAGAGACTTAATATGTATTTGTTGAGTGAATTTATAAACAGGTTTCTTCTGCTCCTCCCTCGGGCTGCCTGGAACAGCCCTGGTGGGAGTACTGACCATGAGGTGGGGATAGAGCGCGGGTGGAGGGGAACCTGTCCCTTCCTTCTTCCATTAGTGGAAGGGCCTGTGTTTCAGGTGTAGTTACCATGTGCAGGGAAACGGTGGGGTAGCTGGGTCAGTTCCAAGCAGGCACATGGAAAAGATATGACTTACAGTGCAACCTCCACCCTCCCGAACTTCCAATCACTGCCTCCTTCTTCTTTTCTTTCTTTCTCTTTTTATTTTAAAGATTTTATTTATTTAAGTTCTTGTCAAAGAGAGAGAGAGAGAGAATGTGAGCGAACACAAGCAGATGGAGGCAGAGAGAGAACCAGGGTCCCCGCTGAGTAAGGAGCCCAATGTGGGATCGTGACCTGAGCCGAAGGCAGTGGCCCAACCAACTGAGCCACCCAGGCATCCCATGCCTCCTTCTTTCAATCCCTTGGTCTGGGTTACTTTTCTTCAGTCCCTAGGATTTCCTTCTCTTTGCATTTTAAATCTCCCTTTTCCCTGTAGCTGTTCTGCTCCAGCTGTTTTCGGGTTTTTCCTTCCCTCTCCATGTGCTGCCCCCATCTTCCTGTTAGTCTGGCAGTCTCCCGTGGAGAGCATCAAGCTTTCTGGGCACATGGAGGCAATTTTCCATCTGATTATAGTGGTTTCTAGTTTTAGCACACCCACGAAAGACAGCACGGGCTCAGGGAGCTATCTTGGAGGCTCATCACATGGCTCTCTCTTTGGCCTAGCACACAGAGCTGAGGGTCTGATGCAGAGTTTCAGATGAGGCCACTGGTCAAAGCTCTTTAAGTCCCAGAGATCATATCTGCCACCACTTTAATAGCAGGTACATCATGGCTTGCCTTTTGCATAATTGAAGACTTTTTTGCAGGCTAGTACTGCCTTCAAAGATACCCCAGGAATCAGACCACCTCTCACCACCTCCAATGGCAGCACCTTGGCCCAAGCCACTGCCATCTTTGTCCAGAGTGACTGTCCCAATCTCCTTGCTTCTGCCTTTGAGTCCCTAGCTCAGCACTGCGCTCTGCACATTCTGGTTGAAATGTAATTCAAGGGGCGCCTGGGTAGCTCAGTGGGTTAAGCCGCTGCCTCCGGCTCAGGTCATGATCTCAGAGTCCTGGGATTGAGTCCCGCATCGGGCTCTCTGCTCAGCAGAGAGCCTGCTTTCCTCTCTCTCTCTGCCTGCCTCTCCATCTACTTGTGATTTCTCTCTGTCAAATAAATAAATAAAATCTTTAAAAAAAAAAAAAAAAGAAATGTAATTCAACTGTGCCGTTTCTCTGCTACGATCCTCTAAGAGAAGGAAATACCAGCATTTGAAACACCATGGATAGACCACAAGGGCCTCATTCCAAGCGAAATAAGTCAGACAGAGAAAGACAAACACTGTATGTGGAATCCAAACAGAACTCATAGAAACAGACTATAGATCAGTGGTTGCCACAGGTCGGGGGCCGGGAGCGTGGAAAACGGATGAAGGTGGTCGAAATGTATAAACTTTCTGTTACAGAATAAATTAGTCCTGGGGATGTGGATGTCATGTACAGCATGGTGACTACGGTGAACAATACCGTTTTGTGTATTTGAAAGTTGCTAAGAGAGTAGATCTTAAATGTTCTCACAAGAAGAAAAATTTATAACTGTGTGTGGTGTTAACTAAACTTACTGTGGTGGTCATTAGTTGGCAATGCCAAACCACTTTGTGTTGTACATCTTAAACTAATATAATGTTACTTGTTAATTACATCTCAATAAAATTGGAAGAAAAACAGATCCTTCAGTGGATTATTGACTCAGAGTGAAGGAGAAGTCCATGCGATTGCTCCCTACAGCTTTGCCTCTTACCACTTTCCTATTGGTCATCCTATTCCAGCAACACTGAACTTCCTTCCAGTTCCTGGACTGTGCCAAACGTCCAGCTATCTTGGAGGCTCATCACATGGCTCTCTCTTTGGCCTAGCACGCAGAGCTGAGGGCCTATGCATTTGCTGTGTCCTCTGCCTGGAATGCCAGCTTTCCAGTGTGCGCACGGCTTAGCCTCATCTCCTCCAGGACTCTGCTCAAACGTGATCTTATCAATGTGTGGAACTTGTGTCTTTGCCCTAACCTTTTATTCCTCTCCCCTTGCCCTACCTCTCTGAAAACAGACAGGCACATGGTTGAGATTATGGTGAAACACTGGCCAGTTGAGAGCCCTCCTAAGAAAATCAGTGCTCCTGCTCGAGGGCATCTGGGGATTTATACGAGATGATAGACACTAGGGCAATGGTTCCAAACTTTAAAAAATAAATGAAACCCTTTCATCAAATGAAATCATCTGTAGAAGATCTTACTTTGGCAATTTTTAGAGAAATGAATTATAGAACCACATGAACACGTTGCTGGGAGCAGAGGCTGTCACTGTCTTAGCTGATAAATTAAGAAAGTGAGGCCAAAAGAGGTGAAATTCTTTTTTTTTTTTTTAAGATTTTATTTATTTTAGAAAGAGCGAGAGAGATCGTGGAGGGAGAGGGGGAGGCAGAAGCAGACTCCTTGCTGAGCAGGGAGACAGATGTGAGGCTCTATTCCAGGACCCTGAGATTGTGACACGAGCGGAAGGCAGACGCTCAACCAATTGAGCCACCCAGGTGCGCCAAAAGGTCAAATTCTTAACGTAGGAGTTGGAAGCAGTGAGGGGAGACTGGGTATCAACTTTGTTGACACAACTCCACGTCCTACCCTCCCCCACAACTATAGTGCTTAGGGTAAGTTTCTGGAAAGCACAGCATATTGCCTGGCTTCAAATGAATACACTAAACATGGCAGCTCCTCACCACACTCACCTCTATCATATCTTCATTACTGTTCAGCTAATTGTCTCTATTGAATCATTTTGTCCATAAGGACAGTGTGAGGACTCATCCATGCATTTACTACAACAAATGTGCTCTCTACCTCCTTCAGTTCCACTCAAGGTTCCCTTCTCAATGATCCGGCCATCCTACTGCACAGTGGGATCTTCCTTTTCCTTTCCCTGAACTCCCATTCCATCCCCACACTCTGCTTTGTTTTTCCCATAGCACTTTTTACCTTCTAACATGTTTTGTAATGACTGATTTATTGTTATTCTTTTGTTCGCCTCCGCTGGAATGTAAGCTCATCATGGGCATCCCCTCTGTCTGTTAGTGTTCTACTCTCCCTTCAAGTTCCAGTCCTGGCCCAAGCTTCTTCCTGGTTTGCATTGATTCTGCCTCCTCCTGATTTCTCATACATTTCAGTGTTTGATTAGAACACTGAACTTACTGTAATCTTCCACTGCTTCCATGTTTGGAGGTGGAAAAATAATTTCCCACTGGGCTTCAACTCCTAACTCTGCCATAACCTCAATGGTGACCTTGGGAAATTATCCAACCACTCTGAACCTCAGTCTTTTCCATTTTATAAGAAGAAGCTGAATTACATGATCTTCCAGTCCTCCCCAGATTTCACCTTTAAGAGATCATAAGTAGTTTGATAGGAAGGTCCATGAACAACAACAATAATAATAACAGTTCCCAGCCACAAGTATCTGCAGGACCCTTCATCTACATCATTTCCAATCCTCTCAATGATCCTATAAAGAAAGTACTAATGAGGAAAGTAATACTTAGAACATAAAAAACAATGAAACTTGTTTAAGTGACTAATGAGACAGGGCTGGGAGTCTTTCTTGAGTCTGTCTGGTTTCTAAGGTTGTGTCTATTTCCTAACTCTACATGGTCTTTTGTCTTATATTTCTTTTACATTACTTTTATTACATGAATGAAAGATCTGGGCACAATAAATGGTCGGTCTGAAGTGAACTCTGAGTTGTATTCCAAAATTCAAGGAGAGGTATCTATGTGCATTTTCTTGCTTGACTCTGACACCTGACTGCTGCGTGGGCTGGGCTGTACCCTCCAGGGGCTCCTTGATGCTGGCAGTTGGGCAGAAGTCAGCTTCCACTCACTAATATGTATGATTGTGGAAAGGTTACATAAGATCTATAAGCTTCAATTTACAAATTATTTTCACCCATTAAATAAGGGCAATAGCATCTACCTCCAAGGATTATTAGGAGAAATTTAAATAAGGAGATGAGGGTAGCACCAACGTGTGGTGTTTTTAAAAAATTTTTAAAAGTTGTAGTAAAATACACATAGCATAAGCTTCATCATCTTAACCATTTTTAAGCCCACAATTCAGTGGTAATAAATACATTCATTCTGCTCTGCAACCATCACCACCATCTATTTTCAGAACTCTTCTCGTCTTGCAAAACTGAAACTCTGTATAGGGTGTTTGTTTTTGTTCCAATGCAACTTTGATGCAGAACGTAGCCGACTTTCTAGTTCTCTCAAAAGAAAACACACACACACACACACACACACAAACACCCCTCCTTGACGATCTTACAAAGTGGTAGAAGAGTGTTTAAAGCACACACATGGTAGCAAACAACTCAATGTCTACATTCTGCATACCTTTCCTAAAGTACCACTGGTTCCTATCTTCCATCCCTCCCCCAACTTCAAATACCTCTCCCCACCAGCTTTGACCTCCAAACTCCTGTTTTCAACTCATTATTGTGCTTAGAAAACAAAGTCCCTGCCAGTTAACAGGATTCACTTTCTGCGGACAGTAACTGGGGTTCTAAATAAAAAAGATTATTCTCCTTATACATTACCATCATCATCTTCATCATCAACAACTTTTGTTGGTAACTTGGAAGAATGATGCAGAAAGATAAAGGTGTAGAAAATGGACAGTTTAATCAATTTAATCAATTAAAAAGAGTTATAGATTGGGGCGCCTGGGTGGCTCAGTGGGTTAAACCGCTGCCTTCGGCTCAGGTCATGATCTCAGGGTCCTCGGATCGAGTCCCGCGTCGGTCTCTCTGCTCAGCAGGGAGCCTGCTTCCCTCTCTCTCTCTCTGCCTGCCTCTCCATCTACTTGTGATTTCTGTCAAATAAATACATGAAATCTTAAAAAAAAAAAAAGAGTTATAGATAAACAGATCAAGAGAATCCAATGTGGATAAAGTAGCCCTGGGACTCAGCCTCCTAAGTACAGAAAAATGGAACTGACTACATCCAACAGCTGAAGCTCATCTATCGCTCCACACTGGTTGAATATAGCCTGGATACCCACAGGCCCACCCAATTCCCATGCCTACTCCACCTGTGACAGTTCCTGAGTGGGGGTGAAGAGATCTTCAAAGACCACTCAGAATGGTCTGACCCGGAGGATTGGAGCCCTCCTCCCTGGACTGACATGGAGGGGAGGGTCCTCCATTACCTGGTTCATGACACCAATCTCACAGATCAACACTCTGTATCCTGGACTGTCCGCCAGAATCTACCATATCAGTGTGATAACCTCTGTCTGGAGGGTTCTTTCCAAGGATTAAGTGGAAATCGAATTTATCTGGAAGGGGTAACATGAAAGCTATCTGGAATTGCTAAAAAATGGAGGAATGGAATTAAAGCTCTCAAAATAAGAAAATTCATGATCAAGAGTCTTCAAGTAGTTCTTGTCATCTACAGGCCAAGTTATTTTTTTGTGTAGGAAGCTAAATTTGTTTCTAAAACCTTAGTGAGCAATAAAGCCCACCACCAATGGGTGGCATGCAACAGAAAGCAGACTGTCTAACTGGGCATGGGGTCCTTTAAAAGTGCAGAGGAGGAGAGGACGGGAGAAAGGGTGAATGCGTTGCAGGTTCATATTTACAATTTATAACAGCCTAGGGATGTTATTCTGACTTTTTTCTTCCTCACAAATTAATCTTCCATTTCCTCCTGCATGACTCTCCACAGAGCAGAAAACAGATTTATGTGAATATTGAGGAGTTTCATTTTTCATCTTTGCACAGTATCTATGCAGCATAGATCTCACAGATCTAAGTCTCTAAGAGTTAGAGACTAGGCAGTGGAAGGGACTACAAGGTTTGTCGGCGACAGCTGTAAGTTTTGCTCTCTTAGCTAGATTTTCTCCATCGTTAAACTTGGAGCAGGATGAATCTGATCTACTCTTAATCACACTGTGGAATTCTCAACAAACACAAGACTGAGCTGGTGGAAGGCACTGACAAAGGGCTGTGGGGCAGGTGTTGGAGATGAAAGGCTTCAATGTCCAGGAGGAATAGACAGGAGTCTTGCAGCATTCAGCCTGCCTATCTGTAGTCCCTGCAGAATCTGTCTCTGCCTCACATTTGGTAGGGCAGAAATTCTTTGTGCAGTTACGGCTACCACTTTCTGTTTGATTGCTAACACCTCAGCAACATACCACACAGGCTGCTTGAGGAGGGAACTTATTGAAAAGTGGGGAGTCTGGGATAACTTCATGGAAGAGGGGATATTTGACCTGAATTTTGAGAGAGGATAGAGTTTGAACACAGAGAGGGAGGGTGTTCATGGGGAAGAAAGTAGTGGCTGAGGTTTAGGCATTGGAATGAGTGGATCGGTTTTGCAGAAGTGGAGGTCCATGCGGTCTGTTGGATAGACTCACTCTGGTCACACTGGGGAAAGCCTTGAGTGCTCAGGTAAAAGAGTTGGGCTCCCTCTAAGTGCAGGGCTTCTGAGTCAGGACTATCCATCCTCATCCAGTATCTGTGTGTTTCCCTTCATGTTGACCTCCCTGTAGTCACCTGGGGCCCTGTGAGTGAGCTCCGCCAAACAGAAATATGAGCAGAAGTGATACATCACTTCCACTCAGGGCACCTTGCCTGTTCCCTCTTCTTTGGTGCCTTTGAAAATTTTCCAGGTGGTGCAACTACCTTCATTACCTTCATTACCTTCATTACCCAGGATATTGGAAGTTCTTGATAATTCTCCATGAAGTGGGAGGCAACGTCGTCTACAGAAAGAAGTGAAAAGCTTCCGGAATATACAACATAAGCAATGTGAGATGGCAGAACCTTCATTACTCAGGACCCAGGATTGCGAGGAGGAGGACCCAGCACAAAGGCTGTGCATGAGAAATAAGATTTTGTTGGGATAAAGGTTTCAAGTTTGGGGATAATTTTGTGGGTCTGTTATCCTGACAGCTTCTAAGGCTTAGGTCAAGCAGAATTGGGAGTTGGGGTGGGTGGAAGGATACGTATAAGGTCACATTCTCTTTAGCTGTGAAGGTTTCTCTCATGGGTAATCAAATGGAAGAGTACTCTTCAGGGCCCTGGAGAGCAGTTCATTATAAAATCTACAAATGCCTCTCCTTTTCACTAGGCACTGTCTCCTTCCGTGCACTGCTCTTTGAACACCATGGAGCAGGAGGTTTGACAGGAGAGTGAAATGCTTGAAAGGAAGCGTGATACTCTAGTTGAAGTAGAGCATTAGGAAGCAAGACCCTTTGTTCTCCAAACATCAGCTGGCCAAAGGATGCTCTTCAGAACTCCTGATGCACCACAGAATCCAGGTTGAAAATACCTTGATGGGGCGCCTGGGTGGCTCAGTGGGTTAAGCCTCTGTCTTCGGTACAGGTCATGATCTCAGGGTCTGGGGATCGAGCCCTGCATTGAGCTCTCTGCTCAGCAGGGAACCTGCCTCCCCCTCTCTCTCTGCCTGCCTCTCTGCCTACTTGTGATCTCTGTCAAATAAATAAAATCTTAAAAAAAAATACCTTGATAGCATGAAAGTGCACAGGAACTGGATTTAGAAGATCTGGATTTGACTTCTGACTCCACCAGTTACTAACCATGTGAACATGGGTAAATTTCTTAATCTCTCTGGGCTGTATTCTCTGTGTGAAGGTGGATACAATAATTGTGTCTCCTCCTTATAGGCTACTGTGCAAATGAGACAGAAGGTGTGAATGATACTTTGTGAATTACATAGGACTCCACGAATAGGTGTGGGTTCTTCATTACTGTGCATGCATGGCTGCAAAGCTGTTTCAGTTGGGGCTGACATTGCTTATGTTGTATATTCCAGAAGGTTTTCACTTCTCTCTGTAGAGGACGTTGCTTCCCACTTCATGGAGAATTATCAAGAACTTCCAACACGGTATCTCAACTTCTATGCTTTTCTACATCCTCTCATTCTTCTCTCTTGTTTCAGGGGAAGATGGTGTTCTTCTCTGCTCCAGGGCCAAACCCTCCACTGGGGCTCGCAGTCCCATTCTAGAACATCTCCTTCAAAACTGTTTCATCCATCAACATCTATCTCCTATCTTAGAATATTTTTGTCCTCTCAGTCTGATAGTGTGTTCAAGTCTTGTATGCTAAAAAAAAAAAAAAAAAAATCCCTTACCGTATTGACTCAGAAGACTAAGTCTTATCTTCTCTCCTTTTCTTTACCACATGTACTTCTGAAAGAACTGCCCAAGTTCTCCACTTCCATTTCCATGCTCACTTGGAGGGGAAAGAATGGAAATAGATACTTTCTGACCATAATCAAAGAGCCAGCTAACTTTACTTTTCATAGGTGTGATGAGTGTGGGCAAGTTAAGAAAGGGAGTTGGTTCTTCAGAATCTTTTGTTCTGAGTAGGTACACAGGGTCAACAACAAGAAAATGTTGTTGATAACCAGAGAACTAGATGAAATAACTCACTAACTTGTCTTTGATCCTTCTGCATTTTGGGTTTTCAGCAACGCCCGGCAGCATTGTTTTGTTTTTTGTCGGTGATGAAACGGTCTGTTCTTTGAAGTGTGTGAGTATGTGAGTATTTGGAGACTTGAAACAAACATCCCCTCTCCTCATAAGTAACACATTCAGGGAAAGAGGTAGGCTGGATCTTTTAAAATAAATGACAAAACCATGGAACTCAACAAGGGAAAAGCAATGGCAGATCATTCTACAGGGGCAAGAGTCAAGACTGTGGGGGTGTCAAGCCAGTCTCGGGTACCCATCTCACTCCCATTTTGCTATGAGCCAGCAACTGCTATCTGTTCCCTGGGTGACCACCCGAAATGGCCATTATTTATCCACTAAATCTGAGAGACAGATTTTGTTTTTTCCTATTGCTCAGCTAATACAGGAACAAGATGTTGCTCTCCTCTTTAGGGATCTGCCTCAGGTAGAGACATGGAGCCTTCAGTCTCTCAAATCTTGGCCTGCTCAGGGGTCCCTGGTGGTGGCGACAGCTAGTGGTATGTTGGTAACACTTAGCTCTCTGTAAAAAAAAATCCCTAACTGGTCGCGTTCTGTGGTGTAAATACATTTGCTCTGGCCAATTTCAAGCCACACCATGGAATCACCAAACAAGGAATTGGGAAGAGATGTGCAGAGTTGGAAGCTGGCTCCAGCATACTACTGAATACGTCACATATTCTGTTAACTAAGTAGTAAACACACCACAGAAAATCTGAAAATCACTGAAATGTAGGGCAGATCGCAGAGAGAAAAGAGTACTTACTAGGGGCTTTATTTTCCAAAAAAATGTAATTTGACATATTCCATTTCCCAAAAAAGAAAGAAAGCTATGCATAGATTGCTTCCAATGTTTAGTCTTGTGTAGCTGTCATCATCATCCTGCAGTTTGGTTTCTTTTTTTTAATCTACCCCAACACAAGCATTTCCCCATGTTCTTACAAATTTGTCTCAAACAATTCAGTGGCTGTTTAATCTAATGTATAAGCAAGCCAGTACTTATCACGGAAAATTAAGGTAGTTTCTGATTTGTGATTTAAAAAAAATGATCTTGTTTACCATAATAAACACCCTTAAAACTTCCAGAGATACTTTTGAGGAAGCGAAGAGAGCAGCTCTCCTGTGAGTCCGAAGAAGGGAAACCTCTGGGAATAGCTGCCTTCATGTTGGCCAAACTTTGGGATCACAGGGTCTTAACAGAGTGACTTGTCTGCTCAGAGATTTCCAGGCATCGTCCCTGAAACCCACATTCCTGTCAACCTTGCTCCCAACTGTCAAGGTCACTCTATGATTTGACTCTATCTCATCTCCTTACTTCTGGGTTCATCCCAGTAGCTAATCTAATCTCTCTCACTTCCCTCTTGAGCTCTCCTGCTCTGCCTTTGAACTTCTCCTTTGGGGCAAGTAAACTCCCATCTATCCTTGAAGATTAAGAGAGGTTCCTTCACTTCCAGCCCTACTGGAACCCTCGCTGGCCACGGAGAACATGTGCTCTCTGTACTTCTACTCTCTATTTTTCTTCTCATTCTCACACTTATTCTTCTCAGAACCAGGAGGTGGGGTGAGGGTCCTTTGTCTCCTTGTCACCACTTCCAGACCACCGTTCCCTCTGTCCTCCAGCCACAAACCTCTCTCCCTCACTGCTGTCACCCTCCAGCCTCCAGGTCATCCTTCCCTCATCACTGAGGACTTTGGCTCTGGGGAGAAGCTTTCTCCTCCATCTTATCATGCTGACTTCGTTCTCCTGAGGAAGACTACCCAGGACTCTGGTATCTCAGCACTCAGTCTCCTCCTCTGTCTCCTCAGTCTCAGTTTTCTGCTTCCTGGTCACATCTGGACTGTGCACCAATTTTGAGATGTGGATTTCAAACATCCCCTCCATGTGTACCATGTCCATCCTCCTGGGTCACCTGCCAGAACTGTCACAGTTCTGTCTCAGTGGGAACTCAGATCAACTGAGCCTGCCACTTTCGTCTTATCTCTCTCTCAGCCTCTTCAGGTTTTATTTCCTTCCTTGTCCATCAATAAAATACCCTTTGCAGCTGCTGCCAATTCCCTTACCCTTTCCACCCTGTATTATATGAGACAGCACCTCATCATCCCTAGATGAACCCCAACACTCATATTCTTGTCTGATGCTGCCCCAAATGCTAACACTGGGAGAGGTTAGCTGAACCACACTGACTTGATTTTCAATTCCCGGGGCCCTTTCATTTTATGATTCCATGACTCTACACCCCTACTTCTTTCCCTTTCTGCTGGCCACTAATTCACAGTCCCCTTGGCTAAGTCCTCCTATTCTGCTGACTTTCTCAGACCTTTGTCCAGACCTTCTTCTCTGGTTAGCTTTCCCCAGTGACTCATCTGTCCCAAAGGTTGTAGATCCATCTATGAGCTCATGGCTCATATTTTTATTTCTCTATTTCAGACCTCACTCATGAGCTGGACTTATATATCCACTGGGATGCATGTCATGAGGTGCCTCATAACCACTTTTGTTTCAGGCTTTCCAGTTCCAGCATCTACTCTCCACTGTTGTCAGGGTAAATTCTAAACTCCTCAATGGGTTTATGGGATCTCTAGCCTACTATTTCTTCACTTACTCCCTACCCTACCCTGCCCCGCCTCCCTCCATTTCACTCAAATACTCTGAATTTCTCCAGAGAGGCAGGATGACATAATAGCTAATGAGTAGCCCCACATCTAGAATTCCTTGGTTCAAATTCTGGTTATGCCACCCGCCACCTGGCAAATCTTGGCTATTTTACCTACCTTTCTGAGCTGTTGTGAGGATGAAATGAGAAGAGGCATGTAAAGTTCTTGGCAGAGAGCCCAGAACACCGTAGGTGCTTAATGAATGTTAACAATTATCATTTCTAAAATTCAGTTTCTTAAGCATAACATATGATCTCTTTTTTATAATATGATCTTGCCTCGACCTGGAATTCTTTCTTCCACTGAACCCTGCATACCCCCACCCCCAACCCATCCCCACCACATCCTGTCTGTCTAACTCAGACTCTACTTCCCAGGACTCAGCCAATTACCTACTTGGTCTGTTGAACATTTCATGATCTCAGGTTAAAGGCACCCTTCTTTATGGTCTCCCGGCACTGTAGACTTTTCATCCTGTAACACCTACCACTTACCACTGTCTTTACAAGAGGTATATCCTTTACCTCTCTGATTGCCCAATAGGCTCTAAGAGGATGGAGAGTAGGGAATGAATCTCGGTCATTGTTGTATTTCCAGCGTAGTACCTGCCATAAAGTAAGTGTTCATAAATATTTCCTAAGTGAATGAATGAAATGATAAGCACACTGAATAACCATAGTTCTCCTCTTTCAAGAAGAATAAATCAATAAAAGGAACATTTATGGGAACTATAAAGTAATTTTGTGATTTAGAGATGCAACCCCCAATTCACTAAACATCCTTAGCAATATGAATAAGTGCTCCTTGAAATAGACAACTACAAGAAAAAAAAATAACATTGGTGAAATAGCTAATTTATGTACTCAGAAATAAGATGCTGTCTTTAAGAAACAAAAGGAAACATTCATTAATTGAGTTCCAACATCTAAATCCAGCCAACCATGATGAAAATCATGGTTGCTGAATTAAAAAAAAAAAAAAAGAACAGTAAATAACGTATTGGACAAGGCAGAAAATTGAATTAGGCAGAGGACAACTTGATTATTCTCTGAGAATAACTTAGAAAAATGAAAACAAGGTGAAAATATAGGTGTGGTACATAATAGGAATAAAAGTGAGATTACAAGAGATGCTAGCTACTAAGAAGAAAGATTTTCAGAATGAAAGAGATCAGAATGATAGAAATGAAAGAATAAACAAAGATGCTTTATCTTTTTTTTATAAGTCTTCCCAGCAGTAGTGCTGTAAGATCTATCATATTTGTAATAATAATTAAATAAAACAAATTAAGAATTAGGGACCATCTGCATTTATTGGATGAATACCATGTACCACACATGGTTCTAGAGGCTTTCTATGCAGGACTATGTCATCTAATCCTCCAGTAACTCATGATGTAGGTAGGTATTATTATTACCCCCTGTTTTCGGAAGCATGGGTAAGCAGCTTTCCCAAAGTCACATGGCTGGTAAATGGTGGTCCTATTGTGGATTACTTTGGGAGGGAGCTCTTGACCCATGTTGGGTAAATCAGCATCTTAATTCTGGAACTTCACCTAAGAAATAAATGCCAAGCTCTCTTCAGTACCTGGAAGTAAAGACCTGTACATATTTTCTGCCATATGGTTTGGGCAACAGCACGTTAGCAAATGCAGGGCGAGCAGAGACTTGAAAAGCCTTGGTGTCGTGGGGTTTGTCCTCTCTTGCTGCGTTTGGAATCCAGCCACCATGTGAAGAAGCCTAAGTGTTCCTGCTGGATGATGATAAACTCATGCTTCAGTCACCCCTGTCACCTTGGCTGGCAATCTTCTACGTGCCATATATGCGAGTAAGGAGGGTTGCTAGAGGTTATCCAGCAGTCAGATGACCCCAGAGCTGACTGAAGATCTATGAGAAAGTCACACAGAGTTCAACTGAGTTGACACAAACCAGATCAGGCAAATAATTCACAAAATCGTGACCTACATGAATAGTTGTTACTATTAAATCACTTTAAATCACTAAGTTTTGGAATGGTTTGTTACTGAGCAGGTGCTAATTGATACAGTATGCAAAGTCAGTTTCCGTTATGTGCAGTCAAAAGAATACTCATTATAATAAGGATAAAATTTTTTTAATATCTAAAATATATATTGGCCAGAAACTTGACAGTGACAATTCTATTATGGGCAGAAATAATATTTTTAGTCTTTTTTTATTTCCTAGATTAATATATAATCTGTAAGTGTCTTGGAATACATTTCAGGCTAGCCCCCAAAGAAGAAACCATTTTGACTTCAAACAACAAAAGAGTAACCTTTGCAAAACCTAAAAAGACACAGGATACTCCACCAATATATATCTAATCAAGCTGCTATTTGTATGTATATACAAGAGAAAAGTATGTTCAAATATGCAGGAAAGTATTCTTTTCTGCAAAGAAACTACCAAAAGACATGTCCTAGGACAATGAATCAAAATGATGAGTATTCAAAACCAGGAAGCCCTCTAGGGCTAGTATATATATAGATGTTACTTATCTAATAGTAATTGGTGACTGTTACTAAAACACAATATAGAGATGACCATAAATCTGTTTATAAACCATAATTATAAAATAGAATAGAAAACACTTTTAAGAAGGCAGGTCTATATTAGTTGTTCTCAACCTTTTCGGTCTTTGGTACTTTTTACACTCATAAAAATTACTGAACATCCCAAAGAGGTTTTGTTCACATGGAATCTACCTACCAATAGTTACGACATGAGAAACAAAAGCTGAGAAAATTTTGGTGTTTGTTTAGTCACTCAAAAATAACAATAATACATCTAGAGCCCAGATATTGGTTTCTAATACCATTCTCCAGTGGCTGATTGTAGGACTGGAGCAGGAAGTATACGGGATGAGCCTGGAGCATCTTGTAGGGCCGCAAAGTATAAACGTGCTTAAAACCCAACACAATGGAAACAAAAATTAAAAATAAAACAAAATGAATACAACCCCAAGTTACAATAGTGTATGGCATGTGACACAATGAGACATGTCAAAGGAATACAAGAACCAACTGAAAGAGCTCCCAATGGCCAAAGCTGGAACAATTTGAGCAATGAATTAAATAAAGCAACCCAAAGGCACTATAAAGCTAAGTACAAAATAAATATTCATGAGTTCATACTGATATTCATAAATGGTTAAATAAATAAATAAAAGGGGAGAAAAGACAAATCTGTAGTGCAGAAGAATTCTAAACAATTTACATAGATCCTCTGCCCTCTAGGAGAGCTGTGCTCCCTACTCCTTAAGTGTGGGATGCACATTGTTAAGTTCCTTCTGAAGAGTACAGCATGGGACAGGGGATAAAAGGGTAGTTTAGAGTAAAGAAACCTGACAAACACTGCCTCAAGTCAAGTGATCTAGATTAACATCAGTCATGTTGAGAGCATGTACCCTTGATGTGATGAGAGAGGTGCTTTACCTCTGTGGTCTTCCTCCCCTAAACTAATAGTCCTGGCCTAATCATGAGAAAAACACAAGACAAATCCCAGTTGAGGGATAGTCCATGAAATACCTGGCCAGTACACCTCTAAACAGACAAGGTCATCAAAAACAAGGGAAGTCTGAGAAATCTTCACAACAAAGAGAACCTTAAGGAGACATGATGACTAGGTGTAATGCCATGTCCTGGGTTGGATTCTGGAAATGGGAAAAAGATATTAGGGGAAAACTGAGGAAAACTATGGACTTTAGTTAATAATAATATTTCAACGTTGAATTCATGTTCAAGGTGGGGTATTTGGGAACTGTTTGTATTATCCATGCAACTTTTCTATAAAACAAAATGTTCTAAATTAAATATTTTTTACAAATAGCACTAGTAAACTCATTAAAAGTTAATATAAATGAAATATTTATTAAACTATCTATATTAATTTCAAAAAATAGTAAAAGAGTGGCATTGTCTTGTATTTTTATAAACCCCTTGAATATCTGAGTTAAGAATAGACATTGGGAGTCTCAGAGCTGCCTTCACATTCAGTCTGCTGTGACATCACATGTTATGGAACCTCTGGAAAACTTCCTCTACACTCAGGAGAGGATGAGAGTAAAAGACAAATAGCATCTTCATATTTCTATATAAATAATTTTGACCTCATGGACCCCTTGAAAGTGTCTTGGGGACCTCCAGGAGTCCCTTGGCCACACTTTGAACATGACTATATTATAAAAAGTATGCATTAGAAACCCAAGATTACTAACAGAAAAGATATCAAGGGAAGGTGAATATAGACTATGGCAAGGTTCTTCTTCCTATAAATGGAAGTAAAAATGAATTCTGTATTGACTTTTTGGCAACAAATGCCAATATAATGTCAATTGACATGATAAATGTCAATAGCTAAAAACAGTAAGGAATGGCTTTTAAAAATTTTAAGATGGTTATTTATAGAATGAAATAAAAGATCTTTATCTTATAAACTACCAAAGGTAACAGCCAGGGAAACCCATCTAAAAGGCAAAAACACAACAAGGAGGAAACAATAAAAAACTGAAAGTGTGAAAGCAAATGATGAAATAATACTAAATGTGATATGTATGGATGAATGACAATGAGTTTACAGATGTTAAATTGTCAAAAACAAGAAGACTCTTACGCGAAGCTGTAAGCCAATATCAAATGTATGTTGAGTACTGGGGCACCTGGGTGGCACAGTCAGTTAAGCTTCCACCTCTTGATTTCAGCTCAGGTCATGATCTCAAGGTCGTGAGATCAGCCCCGCTTCAGGCTCTGTGCTCAGTGAAGAGTTTGCTTAAGATTCTCTCTCTCTGTCTGCCCTTTCCCTGACTTATGCTCTCTCTCTCTCTCAAAAGAGAAAAGTATCCTGTGTATAAGAGGCATTCTCACAACCAAATGATAAGAGGAAAAACTAAATTATGCAGAAAAACGGAAACTAAAAATGCTGGGAGTGCTTACATCAAGCAAGCAAAACAGGAGTTGCACTGTGAATACCACAGAAAGTAGTGTTGATGGCCAAAAGCCCTAAACAGAGAAAGAAGGATAATTTCTTCTCTCTTTTTTTAAAATTTTACATAAATGTTTTATTATGGGCGCTTTTGCTTGACTTTCTCTTTAACATTTTTGTTAAAATTTGAATACATATAAATGAATATTTAAAGTGCATGTAAAGTATAGAAAGTAAAACAATAATTCAAATGCCTTCCAACTGAAGAGATCGTCTTTACCAATCCCCAAACACACACAAGAAGGATGTTTTCTATTGCTGAAAATATAGCAAATACAAATCCAGTAGCTTCCACACATGCAGGGCAAAAGGCTTTTATAAACATAAGGAGAACTGAGCAGAATTACAATTATAATGGAAGCTTTTAAGGTATCACGGTTACTCTATGATAGGATAACTTATCAAAAATACATTAAGAATGATTTAAACAGAACAATTAGATGATTCACTATCAAACTTTGAATCTTGCATGTAGAGAATGTACCATCCTCTCAAGTGTCTATATTTCAGGCCATAACAAGCATTTGATAACTTCCAAAAGGTAAACTTTGTTATATGTCCTTATCTTTGTTTTGTTTTGTTTTGTTTTTTTATAAGAAATAAAGAAAGGGAGGGACATAGAGAAAGAGAGAGAGAGGGAATGGCTCCATATATCTTGGACTTTAAAAAGTAAAACTTTTCTAAATACCTGCTGGGTGAAGGAAAAAAAGATATAATGGTAGATTACTTAAAAAATAAAGAATATGACAGCATTGTGTATCAGTACTACTGGAATGGAGACAAAGTGATCTGTGTGGTAGATGGCTTTACTATTTGAGAAATGAAAATGAGTGGACTAAGTATTCAACTCAGAAATTCAGAAAATGTACATTTAAATAAATTTAAAAAGGAGCAGGAGGAAGAAAATAAAAATGAAAGCAGAGGTAAATAAATGAAAGCAAAAATGGATAAGTAATCTCTTTTGGCAGGTATTTTGTAATAAAAATAGAGGAAGCAGAAATAAGAAATTTTAAGACAGTGTGTAATTGTATATTATTAAGTTGAAACTCACTATGAAATAGATTTTTTTTCATAAAATGTATGTTTACAAATTTAAAAGCAAAAATACTCAATGTAGCAGTGTTCTAGAGAATCGTCCCATAAAGAACTCCAGAGCTAGGCTGGTTTTATGGGTGAGTTCCTTTGCTTATTCCAACACTATCTCAAAAACAAGTATTGTTTTCAAAAGTGTCCCAAAGCTGGGTACCAAAACCTGATTTATCTAAGAGACACAGGACTAGAATTACAATGATTTATATCCATAGGGTAGACATTAAAAAATACTTTTCTCAACATGTGCTGATAAATTTTGATAAAACTCTTGACCAAGCTAGGAATAAAATTCTTAAAATAATAAAATGTATGAATGTTGAGAAACAATCTTCTCAATAAAATTCCCAATATTAAACTTAATTGTGAAACCAATAACCCAAATCCTACTTAATAGTAAAGTTCTGGAGGCATGCTCAGAAAAGTAAGTAAGTTAACAAAGTCCTTATTATTTAATGCTGTAAAAGTTCTGGTCATTACAATACAACATGAAGCAGAAATAAGGGATGTAACTACGAGAAAGATGGAGAAAAAAATTATTTACCCATGATATGTTTGCACTTTTAGGAAAAAAAGTCAGCTTAAACACTATTAAAATCAGTAAAGATAAAAGATAAAAGTAACTGGAACTTAAAAAACAAATTACTTTGCTAAGGTACTAGTTGAAAAATATAAAGGGAATCATTTCGAATTTTAGATGTAATATTTTAGTTTAAGCCCAATATAGTTAATTACTTCTCCTTCTGGAAAAGTACTTGAAATTGTCAAAAAAAATGTAAAAACCCATTTCAGCTGTGGAAATGAGGGCAGGGTGTCACCTACTGGACAGGGCAAAGATTTTCCAGTTGCTAAGCACCTGATGGAGGGAGGATGCAGCCAGATGGAGGAAAAATGACCCACTTGAGAAAACAAGTGTCAGGAAGCTGTCCCAGTGCAGAAGACTGCCATGGTGATGTTGAGGGAGAGCTTGAGGAAGTGGGTAAGGCTAGACTTTGAACCTGCTTTTAGTTCTAGAATGCACAGTAGGTCCCAGGTAAGAAACTGCCAGGTCCTCTAAGCCCAGCTTCCCAATGATTTGAACAGCTGGGTCCAGATGAGCTTATGACTAGAGAAGGAGGAGCCCAGCTCTGAGTATCTCTGGGCTGCCCCCTACAGTGGAGAAAAATCAGAGCAAACCCATACGTCCTTCTCCTCTATCTGTCATTGAAAGATTGAGGAGGGATCCATACAACTCCAAACCCATTTTAACTCTCCTCATTGGGCTACACTTTCTAAGGATGAGCAAAAAGAGAAAATGATTTGATATTTGATAGAGCCGACAAAGGGAACCAATCTGGTAGAGAAGAAAAGATCTCTTTGTGAAAGATCTTGCTTCAAGAACAGATGAAAACTTGAGGTACATGTATCTCCCACTTTTCTAGAAGACAGAGGTCATTACCTGTTTTCAGTAACTGAAAGAAATTTGAAGAGGATGTTCACTGTTATGAAAAAAGGCAAAAAGCAAAAATAGCTTCCCCTGCTTGTTTTGCAGTGAGCTGATAGCAGTACTCACTCTCAGCAGCAAGAGCAGATGTGCCAAGCTCCTTCCCTAGGAACTACTCAGCGTCTCAGCCTCAAGTTTCCATAGCTTCAAAATTTGTCTGTGAACAGTGTGTTTTATCTCAATCTATTTTGTGCATCAGTTAGCCAAATGTGTCCTAAGGTATCAGTGAAGTCTAAGGGAGGTCATTTTGGGTCTGGGGATGCTAAAAAAAATTTTCCAAGTAAATTAATGGTAATTGCTTCTTTGCTTTATGACATTTCAGTTTACAAAGGATTTCACAGAAATGCTCTACTTTTGGATAGCAGGAAAAACCTGCAATCCCTTATTTTTAAAACAAGATTTTGGAGGCTGTTGTATCTGTGAAAAGGGCAGGAAATACTTCTTAAGGAAAACATGATTACAGAATCAAAACTGCAAAAATTGGAGGGTCCTAGGCTCACCTCCCTCCATTGATACAACTAGATATCACCCACATTAGGGTAAATAACCTAGAAAATGACCAGAAGACTGGCAGAACATACCCTCCATAACTAACTGTAGAACAGGCCACATCAAAGAGTGTGGGAAGGGCAGAAATGTGGTCGGGACCAAATGGACCTGCAGGTCTGTCTGCAGGAGGGAGGGAAACTGTAGACATGAATGGAGAGAGGAGCAGACTCCCACCCCAGGCACCACCAGGCACAGGGAATCCACACTGGGAGGACAAATCCCCATAACATTTGGCGTTGAGAGCAGAGGAGGTGATTTTGTGAATTCTTACAATCAGCAGAGGTTAACACCTGGAACTTAAAAATCACTGGGCTTGGCTCTGGGAGAACCAGGAGGGTGATAGGAAACTGAATCCATACCCTTAGAGACAGCATAACAAACAGCCCCATGGAGATAAAAGCATAGAAGCAGCAGTTTGAAAAACACCTGGGTTATAGGGGAAGGAGATTTGTTTATTAATCGCAGTGTGTGTATTGGGAGACCTCTCCAAGAACAAAAGAGCTAGTGGGGACCATTTCCTTCCACCGCCTCCCTCCCCCAGCCAGATACAGAGACACCTGCAGGAACGAGCACAGTGTCAACACTCTCCTCCTAGCTTGCTAATAGTGGGTTCTATCCCCCCTTCCAATATGCCCTTCCAATATGCCCCTTCCAACCTGGAAAAGCCCATCCAAAATGGTGCCACAAGCTTGGTAGTGTGCAAGCAGTCCTGACAGGGGCTAGCAAACCCCAAAGTGACTGTCCTGTCACTGTCAGGACTGCCCCGGGGAGAGGGGAAGATACCCATGCATACCAGTCTAACTCCTGCCTTAGCTGTGGACTGGGGGCAGACATCTGGTCTGACTGCAGGTCCTACCCACCAACAAAAGCTTCTCGGAGCACAACATAGGGAAAACACACTGCAGTTCAGTGCTCTTGCATCTCTGGAAAATGCCTGGTCTGACTCAAGCCCAAGGCAGCCACAGACTAGCCCACAAACAGCACAGGGACTAGACCCTGCCCACAATAGACAAAGAGAGCCATTGCAGATGACTGGACTGAAGGCAAAAGCAGCTCAGCCATGACAGTAGGGCAGATGCAATACATAGGAGACATCTATGAAGTGCCATGTTCAGGTGAACTGGGGCCATTGTGCTGCAGAGCACTACAGGTCCTCTTCTTTATGAGGTCACTGCTTTCAGGAGCAGAAGATGGAGCTGACTTTCCTAACACAGAGGGGTGCTTGGGTGGCTCAGGCCGTTAAGCATCTGCCTTTGGCTCAGGTCATGATCCCAGGGTTCTAGGATCGAGCCCCATGTTGGGCTTTCTGCTCAGTGGGGAACTGCTTCTCCCTCTCTTTCTGTCTGCTGCTCCCCCTGATTGTGCTCTCTTTCTCTCTCTCTCTGCTAAATAAACAAATAAAATCTTAAAAAGAAAGAAAGAAAGAAAGAAACAGACACAGAGAGTTAGACAAAATGAGGAAACAGAGGAATATAACCAAATGAAAGAAAGAACAGGACAAAAATCACAGCAAGACACCTAAGTGAAATGGAGATAAGTAGTATATCTGACAGAGAATTTAAAGATACTCCCTGGACTTGAAAAAAAGAGTGGAGGACCTCAGTGAGGCCCTCAACAAAGAGATAGAAAACATAAAAAAGAACCAATCAGAGATGATGAATTCAGTAACTGAAATTAAAAATACACTAGATGGAATAAATAATAGACTAGAGGAAGCAGAAGAACAGATCAGCAACCTAGAAGACAGAGTCATGGAAAACAATCAAGCTGAACAGGAGAAGAAAAAAATAATAATAAATGAAAATATGGGGTGCATGGGTGGCTCAGTGGGTTAAAGCCTCTGCCTTCAGCTCAGGTCATGATCCCAGTGTCCTGGGATCAAGCCTGCATTGGGCTCTCTGCTCGGCAGGGAGCTTGTTTCCCGTCCTCTCTCTCTCTGCTTGTCTCTCTGCCTACTTGTGATCTCTGTCTGTCAAATAAATAAATAAAATCTTAAAAAAAAAGAAAAGAAAATAGACTTAAGGCACTCAGCCATACCATGAGGCATGATAACATTAACATTATAGGGGTTCCACAGGAGAAAAAAGAGAAAAGGGGGCAGAAAATTTATTTGAAGAATAAGAGTTGAAAACTTCCCAAATCTGAGGAAGGAAACAGAAATCCAAATCCAGGAGACACAGAGATTCCCCCAACAAAGTCAACCAAGGAAGTCCACATCAAGGTACATAGTAATAAAAGTGACAAAAAATAATGATAAAGAATTTTAAAAGTATCAAGATAAAAGAAAAGAGTTATGTACAGAGTTATGTATAGAGTTATGTAAAGAGTTATGTATAGCCCATTAGGCTATCTGTGGATTTTTCAGCAGAAACTTTACAGGTCAGAGGGTGTGGCATGATATACTCAAAGTGCTGAAAGAAAAAAACCTACAACCCCAAAACACCCTATCCAGCAAGGTTGTCATTCAGAATGGAAGGAGAGTTTCCCAGACAAAACTTAAAGGAATTCATGACCACTAAATCAAACTTACAAAAACGTTAAAGGGGGCTCTCTGAGTGGAAAGGAAAGACCAGAGGTAGGAGTAAGAAAAGTAGGAAGCACAAAAGTAGTAAAATTAAGTACATCTACAAAAATCAGTCAAGGGATTCACAGAGTAAAAGGATACAAAGTATGACACCACATACCTAAAATATGGGGGAGGAGTAAGAATAGGTTCAGATTTAAGTGGCCATCAACTTATATGGCTAAGTATATGCACAAGATGTTATTTACAAACTTAATGGTAATCACAAATCAAAAATCAGTAATAGATATGCAAAAAATAAAGAGAAAGGAAACCAAGTATATCACTAAAGAAATAAAAAAGTTAACAATATGGCAATAAGTATAGACTTAATCAAGAGTTACTTCTCATGTTAATGGACTAAATATTCCAATCAAAAGACATAGGGTGATGGGATAGATAAAAATTCAAGGTCTATCTATATGATGCCTACAAGAGATTCATTTCAAACCTAAGGACCCATGCAGATTGAAAATGAAGGGATGGAAAAGCATTTATCATGAAAATGGAGGTGAAAAGAAAGCCAAGGTACCAATTCTTATACTGAACAAAATAGACTTTAAAACAAGAGACAAAGAAGGACACTATAAGGGAATAATTCAACAAGAATATGTAACAATTGTAAATATTTATGCACCCAACATGGGAGCACCCAAATACATAAAGCAGCTAATAACAAACGTAAAGGAAGTAATTGGTAATAATACAATAATAGGGGACTTTAGCACTCAATTTACATCAATGGATAGATCATCCAAGCAGAAAATCTTCAAGAAAACAGTACTTTTAAATGACACATTGGACCAGTTGGATCTAACATACATATTGAGAACATTCCTGAAACAGCAGAATACATATATATTCAGAACATCCTGAAACAGCAGAATACATGTTTTTTTTTTTTCAAGTGCACATGGAACATTCTCCAGAATATATCACATATTAGGCAACACAACAAGTGTCAACAAATTCAAAAAGAATGAAGTCATACCATGCATCTTTTCCAGACACAACACTATGAAACTGGAAATCAACTCTAAGAAAAAATCTGGAAAGAACACAAGGAAATATGGAAATACAAGGAGGTTAACTAGCATGCTACTAAACAATGAATAGGTCAACCAAGAAATCAAAGAGGAAATCCAAAAATCTATGGAGACAAATGCAAATGAAAATACAAAGGCCCCAAATCTTTGAGAAGCAGCAAAAGCTATTCTAAGAAGGAAGTTTATAGCAAAACAGGCCTACCTCAAGAAGCAAGAAAAAATATCAAATAAACAACCTAACTTTATACCTAAAGGAGCTAGAAAAAGAACAAAACCCAAAACTAGCATAGCAGGAAGGAAATAATAAAGATTATAGCAAAATAAATGAAATAGAAACTAAAAAACAAAACAAAACAAAAAAACCCAGATTAATGAAACCAGGAGCTGGTTCTTTGAAAAGATCAATAAAATTGATAAACCCTTAGCTAGGTTACATTAAGGAAAAAAGAAGAGAGAGAACTCAAAATCAGAAATGAAAGAAGAGAAATAACAACCAACACTACAGAAATACAAAGGATTATAAGGGAATGTTCTAAAAAATTATATGCCAAGAAATCAGACAACCTTGAAGAAATGGTTAAGTTCCTAGAAACATATAACCTCCCAAAACTGAACCAGGAACAAATAGAAAAGGAGAACAGAGCAGAGAATAGGAAATTTAAAAATTTCTTAATGAAGAAAATATCCCTAAACTTGAGCTTTGACTTGAGATGGAAGCTCTCAATAATGATAGGTAAATACAATGCAAACCTCTAAATTTACCTATTTTTCTGGTGTGTTTTTTTGGCATACATAAAGAAAAATCTCAAATGTTTGCAGGCAAAAAACACCAATTATCTAAAATGGAAAAAAATCAGATGGCATCAGATTTCTTTGCAAAACTACATGCCAGAAGACCACAGAACAATGTCTGAAGAATTTGGAAGAAAATGATTCTGGTCTAATATAATTAGAATTAGACCAGAATTCTGGTCTAATATAATTCTGGTCTACATAATTAGCTGAACCATTTTTTTTTTCATTTTTAGTTACCCTAGTGATATTTTTCGAGTGATAATATTTTTATTCTAGAAGTGGATGCCTTAAAAATTCCCCATTCTTAAATCTTAAAATGCAGTGTAGTTTATAATTTATATTTAGTTTGAAGAAACTTAAATTTCAGATAAGCAAAAACCAAGAAATTTAAATGATCCATAGCCCTGCCTCCAAGAAAATAAAAAATAATTGAGCATTAAACTTTGCTGTATATCTTTCATGTAAATGCTGTATATCTAACCGTAAATGCATATAATCATTTTCTTTAAAAAATCACAGAAATGCCACTATACTATACACATTACTTTGAAACCCATTTTTAAAAAGATTATATTTATTTATTTGACACAGAGAGAGAGAGATCACAAGTAGGCAGAGAGGCAGACGGAGAGAGGGGGGAAGCAGGCTCCCCACTGAGCAGAGAGACTGATGCAGGACCCTGAAATCATGACCTGAGCCAATGGCAGAGGCTTACCCCACTGAGCCACCCAGGCGCCCCTGAAACCCATTTTATTTACTGATCAGAGTATCATGAATATATTTTCATGTTAATTAACATGCTTGTGCAATGTTATTTTCAATGGCTGCATAGTTTTTCTTTGTGTGAATGATATATTAATGATTTATTATTCAGTCCCCTATTATTGGGGATTTATTTCTAATTTTACAAACTTATTAATTATGTGAATATCAATATCTTGCACATACATCCTGACTTTCTTACACTAGCCCTCCTGACTTTCTAAGAGTATTACTGCTGATCCAAATCAAGTGTGTATTTAATTTTTTAAGGCTTTAATTTTAATTCCAGTTCGTTAAACTATTAGTTAAACTGTTAGTTCAGGTATACAGTAGGGTGATTCCACAATCCCACACATCATCCTGCATTCATCACAACACACTCCTTGATCCCCATCACCTATTTAACCATTTAACTACAGAGAACAAACCATCAGTATGTTAGTTAAGAATCTGTTTCTTGGTTTATCTCTCTTTCTCTTTCTCTCTCAATCTCTCTGTCTCTGTCTCTCTCTTTTTCCCTTTGCTCCCAAGTGTCCACCAATTGATCAATGGATAAAGAAGATGTGGTATATATAAATATATATACAATGAATGTTATTCGGCTATAAAAAAGAATGGAATCTTGCCATTGGCAACAACATGGGTAGAGTTAGAGAGTATAATGCTAAGTGAAATAAGTCAGAGACAGAGAAATGCCATATGATTTCACTCATACGTGGAATTTAAGAAATAAAACAATCAAGTGTATATTTAAAATCTTGATTGATATTGTCAAACTGCCTTCCTGAACACAGTGCCCATCTTCCCTGTAACCTTGTTAATACTTAGCATTTTCATTAACCTTAATCTCGGCCAATCAAATAAAGAGAAAATTGTATCCCTTAGTGGAATACACCTTTTCGTATTCTTTTATGCTCTGTTAGTTTTTTGATTAAAAAAAAAAAAACACCTTATTCTTACTGATTATTTAGGGCTTTTCTATGTTAATTTTATTGATGGTTTGTCTCATACATTGTATTTTCATGGAGTTTCTTTGATATACAGAATTTAAGAAATATATCTTTATCTCTATATCTGTATTCAAACCAGCAATTTCTTTCATTTTGGCCTTGACTTTGGTGTTAGGAAAAGTCTATTCTCCATCTCATCTATACATGGAATTTATATTGGTCTTAAGTTGTGAGAAAGGATTAGCCTGGAGTTTCCCCAGAACATGTTTTTTGGGCAATAGTTCTGTGGGATATTAATGGGATTAATCAAAAGAAGGATTTTATGATCAAATAAGCTTGGGAAATATAAGGTTTAAGCAAAACTTTCAGGTCTTTTTATTGCAATACTTAATCAGGGGGAAGCCTATTCATTGCAATATAATTTGAACTAGTAAACAGTAAGAAGAGTTCAAATATACATGAAAATCATACCAGAAAAATAAATGATGTTTTCCCATAAGGAAGAATACTATGCAGCTATTAAAAAAAAAAAGAAGAAGAAGAAAAAAATGAGACTGCTTGCTCCATATGGCGAGAAAGGACTTCTGAGATGAGTTGTTAAAGGAAAAAGCAAGAATAGGTTGTATTATCTATTTTGTGTAAGAAAGAGAACAGCAAGATCATATACACAAACTTTTTTAAGATAAGCACAAGGAAACTTTAGAAAGCTCACAAGAAAATAAGAGCAGTGGCTAGAGGGAGAAATTTTTTCCTGATTACCCTTTTACAATAGCTGAACTTTTAAACCACATGAATATATTTCCTATAAAAATAAACAAAACATTTTTGAATGGAAAGCCTCTCAGAGGCTTCAGTGTGTTAACATATGTTGCTACTCTCCAAGCTGCAGGCGGTGGAGGCTTATGCAGTTACCTATAAAACCATTTGAGTTAGAGAATTCTACAAAATTTTGGTTGATCGGGTTCCCCTCCAAATTTATAGATTTTGACATGCCATCTGTAGCATACACTAAATACAATATTTTATAGTCTTGGGTTTCTGTCTGTGTGTATGGGTGTGTGATTTCTTTTTTTTTTAATTAGTTCTATCCCCAGAAATGATATTTTCATATCTGGAAGAGCGAGTCACTTCTTATCATTGTTTTTCAGTATTTTGCAGACATCAAAATTAATTCTTCTTGTTCCATCTTTTCTTGAACTATTTTTATCTATTTATTCTTTTTAAATGACTTGCTTTCTAGGTTACCTAAACATACTTGTGGGAAGTTTGTGGAGAACTGATAGCTTTATGAAATCACGTAAAGATAAAAGGGTGTTTCCACATTTTGACTCCTGTGAATAACGCTGCTTTACAAATGGCCAGTTTACAAATGGGAAAAAAGAGATAGAAAGGAAACTGTTTCCTATATGCTCTTAGATATTTCCAGCATTTGAATCAGGTGAAATGTTTCTCAAATATTCTCTTCTGCTATTCAGTAAAGTCTAATAGCATGATTTTTTTTTTTTAGATTTTAATTTTTTTATTTTTTATAAACATATATTTTTATCCCCAGGGGTACAGGTCTGTGAATCACCAGGTTTACACACTTCACAGCACTCACCAAAGCACATATTTAAAAAAGATTTTATTGGGGCACCTGGGTGGCTCAGTGGGTTAAAGCCTCTGCCTTCGGCTCAGGTCATGATCCCAGCGTCCTGGGATCAAGCCCCGCATCGGGCTCTCTGCTTAGCAGGGAGCCTGCTTCCTCCTCTCTCTCTCTGCCTGCTTTTCTGTCTACTTGTGATCTCTGTCTGAGAATTTATTTGATAGAGAGGGAACACAAGCAGAGGGAGTGGGAGAGGGAGAAGTAGGGAGCCTGATGCAGGACTCGATCCCAGGACCCTGGGGTAATGACCTAAGCTGAAGGCAGATGCTCAACTGACTGAGCCACCCGGGCACCCCTAAAATAGCACAATGTTTTAATTTTCTTCATATAGCTCTTATTTCTTAAATATTCAAAGTGTTTTAATTTTGTTTCTGCTGTAAAGGAGATCTTATACATTTATTTTCTCAAGGATTATTGCTGGTAAAAGCTACTTTTTCCTTTAATAGATACTATATTTTAATAAATTTATCTTGACATTTGTTGAAACAAATAATGATGCTTTCCTTTGACCAATTAATTAAAAGAAATACAACAGATTTCTTGATAACTTACTAACCTTATTTGCTGGAAAAAGTCATGCTCAAAAACAAGCCAGTGCTATTTTAATATCATTTTGACTTTTTTAGTGACTTTTAATTAGGATGTTTGCATATATGTTTATAAATGGTATTGGCCTGAAGGTTTCTGGAGTTCTCTTTGTTAGTTTTTCACAATCATATTGTGCCAAGTGTGTATATAACTTAGGAAGTACTCCATATGGTTTTGAACTCTAGGAGAGCTTATATTTAATTCTTACGTTTGAAAGAATTTCTCTGCACAAATTTTGATCCCGGTGCCTTTCATAAATGTTGTTGTTGAACAGTATTTTTCATTCCTTTCCCCTCAAGCTACATCAATTTGATATTTACAGTTTTGTAGGAAATCATCCATTTTTATCTTACTATCAATTATGCTGTCTAGCCTGGGTGCGCCTTGTGCCCAGTCTAAGAGCAGCTGTCTCTGGAAGCTGATAGTGACAGTTCAAAGGAATCTCAAACTACGGGGTCCCATCTTCCTCAGGCTTACTCCAAATTAGGGGCTGCTCTTTTATGTCTTGCCCATGCTAGTCCTTGGTGGTGGCTGCCTCTTCCTTGGCTCTGTCTGCACAGTATCTACCAGAAACGGAGTGAAATTTCTGGCATTTGTATGGCAAACTTCCTAGTCTCTGTATTAATGTAGGCTTTTCCTTTCCTTTTTCTTTTTTTTGACTTTTCTTTTCTTTTTTCTTTTAAGTTTCCTCCTCTTCCTCCTTTGCTCACTCTTAATTTCTTTCTGGGAGTCAAGGTTAAGGGATTGTTTTTATGCAACCATCTTTCCCTGAAGTGTCGATGTACTTTTCATTCTTGGCTTAACTGCTTTTCATCAACAGCCGAGACAATACCAGGGGCCCTGGGCTGTATCTATAAATGTAGCAGGTGTCAGGGGAGGAGATTAATCATAACAGCTAGCATAAACAGTCAGTCCTGGAAACGCAAATACGCTGACACCCCTTTGGCCAAGGCCTGGAGCAGCTTGGCAAAGCTTTTCCTTTCCTTCATTTCTTTTCCTTCATTTATTTGTGAAATAATCAAGAAGGTGGAACATTTGAGAAGTAATGCTTCAGGTACATTTTCTGATACTCCCTTTTCCCCTCATATGCTTTCAGTTAGTTGATTTTCAATTTTCATTATTATTAATGAGAGAAAAAATATGTATCAATATAAAAATTTCAGCTAACTTCTGATGATGGGCTGTAATATATAAAAGACAAAATGCTGCAAAAAAACCAGCACATTTTTATAGTCTTTCTTAAGACTAGTATTTATAGAGAATTATATTAGAGTTAATATATACACTCAAGTTCCCATCCACGAAATTTCCAGGTAATTAAAGTCATGAATGATGCTATTTTCTTGCATTGCCTCCTTTCCCAGTACTATTGGTAATATTTGGAATTCAGAATAGGCATATCTTACTTCTTGCCACAGTTCTACTGCAAAGTTAGGTACATGGAGGTCTAATTAATAGAAAATGATATATGACCAATGTTAATAAATGATTCAGGAAACTGAACTCCCCCACTGTCTAAATCTCATTCATTTGGATGTCTTTCTCATTTTTCATCCTCATTACAGACTTTTTCTTGGCCTTGGTGGTAGGCCCTCTGATGAAGAAGTGTGGACTCATTCATCTTACTTGTCCTCAGGGGTATTGTTGTGGAACCTTCTGGGACCACTGCAACCTGACAGCTTGTACAGCATCCTCAAGAGTGGGCTTGGCTCTGATTAACTTTGAAAGTTACGGTGCATTCCTCCTCATTTTAGTAGAACAGGGAGGTCGATGTATTTCTTTTTTATACTTCATCCTTTCCCTTGCATTTTTCTGTGCCAGGAGGAGTCCCTTTTGGTCACCCATGAAACCAGTCCATCCATTCCCTCTTCATAGGACTTCCTGGGAAGTGTCACAGTTCACCAGAGCAGCCAAAGCCAAGCCAGCTTGCACATGGTGGCAGCATTCAATTACAGATGATGATATTATTACATTAATAATGAGCCTACGTCCTCATTTTCATGACTGTTACAACATTAGGATATTTTCCTCTAACCATGTGCTGTAAACATAAGCAGGGGATGGCAGAGGACACTGAAGTAGTCCCCGGAGGGATCTGGGGATGGAGCTAGAAGCAGCTTGTTTTAAAGCTTGGTCTCTTATCTTAAGTCAGCTGAAAGAGCTCAATTTTCAAAGAGTAGTCAGTTTTCAAAGAACAGATTCGTTAACAAAATTATCATTCATTTTTTAAAAGATTTTACTTATCTGACAGATGGAGATCACAAGTAGGCAGCTAAGCAGGCAGAGAGAGAGGAGGAAGCAGGCTCCCCGCTGAGCAGAGAGCCTGACGCGGGGCTCGATCCCAGGACGCTGGGATCATGACCCGAGCCAAAGGCAGAGACTTTAACCCACTGAGCCACCCAGGCGCCCTATCATTCATTTTTGAAAGATCTACTTATTTATTTGAGAGAGAGAGTATAGGAGCAGAGGGAGAGGGAAAGAATCTCAAGCAGACACTCCACTGAGTGAGGAGCCTGACACAGAACTAGATCTCATGACCCCGAGACCATGACCTGAGCAGAAATCAAGAGCTGGACACTCAACTGTCTGAGTCACCCAAGTGCCCCCGAAATTATTATTTATGCACACATATAAACATATATGTATGTGTTTATGTATATACTCATAACAGGTTGTAGAAACATGTTTAATGACATAGGAAATCATTCATGACATGGTAAATGAAATTAACAGATAGTAAGATGTATACACAAATTACTCCTATTATGAAAAGATATTCAACCCTACTTGTAAAAAGAGAAACGCAAATTTTAACTATAATGGGCAAAAATCTCAAAGCCTGACAATACACTACTCTGTTGGGAAGGTTGTAGAGGAACCAGGACTTCCATACACTGCTGGTTCAGAATGTAAATTAGCACCATTCGATATGGAGGGCAAATATCAAAATTAAAATGTTATATGTCTTTGACTCAGCAATTTCATTTTTGGAAATTTTTTGCTATAGATAGCCTTGCATGATAAATGTGCATGGCTGTGCTCCAGAATAGCAAAAGGCTGGAGATAATCCAAAGTCCACCCAAAGTGTGATTGGCTAAATAACATTGTACATTTGTAGCCTGGAGTACTGTGTGTAGCTGAGACAAAGAATAGAGATGCTCTTCATGAACTGATATGGAAATATCTCTAAGACACATTAAATTTTAAAAATAAGATACAGAATGATGTGCATAAATATGAGCTACATTTTGTGTTACAGAGAGGGAAGCAATCTGTATTTGTGTTGACCTGTGTGCTTGTAGGACACTTCAAAACAAACTAAGAACAGTATCTCCCTAGAGAGGGAGTAAGAGACTGGAAGAATATTCATCAAAATGTTAGAGCCTTTCATGAAAGATGAGCATACAGATGATTAAAGAAATTATAGGAATTTTCAGTATACTTCAAAATTTGCTCATTTTTAAAAATGCAAAATAAAGTTTGAAATGATTTTCCAGGAAACTGACCAAGTCTGTCGGTAGCATTTTATTGCCCAGAGGTACATGCTTATGAATATAGCAGTAAGGGGTGGAGGTTGTGGAGACTGTCTGGGCCTTATGCTCTACTCAACGTTTGCCACTCCTTTCAGGGACAGCATTTGTCCCATATGCTCTTAGACCAGTTGGGAAAATTCCAGGTGGGCTGAAAGGTAGGAGTCAGCAAGGCAAAATGAACGAGGTTAAGTAAGCATGAGAATGCAGTGGGGTCCATCCATGCTTTGGCTTATTCAAAAGTAAAAACTTATGAATAATATCATTCTAGGCAAAGCTCTGTGCCTCAGAAGGTAATTCTTAAGGAACGAACTTCTGGGGTTATCCCAAGGAAAGCAGTTTCTTGAAAGCTTGTAAAAGCAAAATCCTTTGAATAGCATTTAATTTACAGTTAAAAAATATGAAGCATACTTTCCAGAAAAAATGGATGAGCAAAATCACCTGGTATTATGAATGGTTTTTAAGCAAGCACTCATGCTACTACCACAGAGCTCAAGAAATATAATTTTGTCAGCCCCTCAAAAGCATCTCTAAGTGTCTCTTCTTGGCCACACACCTTTCCTTCCCATGAGAGAGAATCATGTCTTCACTTTCATGGTGACTACTACTTTGTTTGCATTTATAGTTCGACCACGTACTGATGTGCTCTTAAAGATGTACTTCCATTTTCCTCATTTTGTTTTAAGACTTTGTGAGAACCAGCCATGTTGCATGGAGCTACATTCTGTTCGTTGTGTTAATTACATAGTATTCTGTTACATGCTTGTGCCACAGTTTTTTACCCATCCAACTGATGATGGACATCTGGAATACCTCCAGTTTGGGGCATTAAGAACAATGCTGATATGAACCATACCCTAGCTGTGTTTGGATGCACATGTGCATGCATTTTTCTAGGGAAGTTACCCCTGGGCAAAACTGTGGGGTGGTAGTGTGTGGATAGCTTCTGCTTTTCTGGATACTACAAAATGTTTTCCAATATGGTTTTATCGATGTATGCTTCTTCTAGCAGTCTACAAAGGTTCTCATTGTTTCTTAATTTCACCGAAAGTTCTAAATGCTTAGTTGAGTCAGGCTTCTTAACATTTGCCCGTCTAATGGGTGGGCAGAAAGATGTCATTATGGTTTTCATTTGTATTTCACTGGTGATGAATGAAGTTGTGTGCCTCCTCACATATTAACTGGTCATTTGGACATTTCCTTTTGCGAAGTGCATATGCAAAACTTTTGCCTGCTCTTTTATTGGATTGCCTTTCTTTAATAGTGCTTAATTTAATCCATGTATTAATAAAGAGCCTGAATGATGAATGATCAGGGCTGGAGGTTCAGCGTCTAGCCAGAAGGTGAATGCAGCAATCTAAGATTTTTACAAAACCTTTTTATATAATTAGCTGGCACAAATTATTCATCAGGAAAATTGGGCCTAAGCATTTGCCCACCACACTGTCTCCTGCCAGTCATCTACCCATGTACCTAGATCTACGAGTGATGCGCACATCTACATGTGCTTGGCACTGGGCTAAGCATGTGCCTTATTTACTTTTCTCGATACCTCTATGTGGAATGTTCCATTCAGCTTAGAGGCTTAAATAACTTGACCATGATGACTCAACTAGACAGTGATGTGGCTGGGAGTTGAGCCCTCATTTAACTCCAGACCCCATGTTCTTAACCTAATTATTATACTGCCTTAAAAAAAGTTTCCTTCTGGTTTCAAATTTGGGATTATTGTCTGCTGTGGAAAGGGCAATCAGTCCCAGCAGAAGACAATGGCAATCAGTCCCAGCAGAAGCAGAAGTACTTAGGTTAGAGCTAGTAAAACTTAAATTCTCTAAAAGTATATCATAAGGCATTATGAAGGATATTGACAAAAAGGAAATAGGCTTACATAAAGCTTACTACGCACTCGACTTATGTTTGCTTCACAGACATCGTATGTGGATGACAAATACAGATTCTTTCAACTTACTACTGTATCCGTAAACATTTTACACATCTTGAGTAGATAAAATCAGATGCTGTTCTCCAGACTCATTTTTTAAGATTAAAATCATGAAATAAACATATGGTATTGCCTTTCTCTGATTGACTTATTTCGCTTAGCATTACACTTTTGACTCCAACCGTGCTGTTGCAACTGGCAAGATTTCCTTCTTTTTTATGGCCAAAGAAAACTCCTCTGTGTGTGTGTGTGTGTGTGTGTGTGTGTGTGTTTGTGTGTGTGTATCTCATATCTTCTTTATCCATTCGTCTTCACTCACGTGTGGAATTTAAGAAACAAAACAAATGAGCAAAAGGAAAAAGAGAGAGACAAACCCAGAAACAGACCCTTAACTATAGCAAACAAAATGATGGTTCCCAGAGCGGAGGAAGGTGGAGAGATGAGTGAAATAAGTGAGCCTTTAGCATGGTGAGCACTGAGCAGTGGATAGAACGGTGGAATCACTCTACTATACACCTGAAATTAATTTAAGACGGTATGTTAACTATACCAGAATTAAAATTAAAAACTTAATAAAAATAATAAAATTTTAAAAATGAACAAATAAAAAGAAGGAAGAAGTTCAAAAAATCATGAAATAAACAATGATGGCAAACCTAAGCATGCTTCTAGTCCAGCTACCCTAAATTCTCATTGCAAAGAAAGAAGACAATCAGCATACTGTATCGAGTCTCAGAGGGCTTTCTTCATCATTAACAAGCCAAAGACAGCAAAATGTTTCAGAGTAAAACTTTAAAAACTACTATTTCTTGGGCAAGACTCCAGGGATCTGTGTAAATACCTTTGTTTCCATGTTAAACTTGGAATTTGTTGGAAGATAAATGGACTGTATTTTGAAACAAAACTGTAGGAAGGTGAGCAGACTTGGAAAAAAATCACGTGAACCAAGTCAAAGGCAGTTTCTAAGCAGCTTACAGAATGGGCTTTAATTCAGGGTCTTTCATTTTTCCCTTCTGAGGGAACCTTCTGGCTTGAACACGTTCACGGGCCCTGTACAGCTTGGAAAGCTCTGTTCTTTCCCCCGCTGAGACCCCACTCAGGCTTGTAGTTTCATTTGGAAGAATAATTTTCAATGTCTCCTTCTAGGCTGAGCATTAATCCCCCCACTGCTTGATCGATTAAATCCTACTGCCTGTGTCTGGGAGGCAAAGCCTGGGCTTTATGTATTGCTTTCTGGCAAGCCCCATTTCCATGCTCCGTGGAACTCTCTGCAGCAGGCTTTCAGACCCTCAGATCTTGGGGGCCAACAGGTAGTGTCTCATGTTACCGCCTACTGAGTTTAAAGGCCTGTAATGATTCTACCGCTATCTGATGAATTTGGTTCGATAACAGTATCTTACCTTTCGTATGGCATTTAATAGCTTACAAGGCGAGGATACATTATCTCGTTTGCACTTCACAGCAGTTGTTTATGGGAAGCAGTGCTTATCACTTTCAATTTAACAATGAGGGGGGTCTGTGATCCTTGCCCGGAGTCATAGAAGTAGTAATGGCAATCTTGTTATTAAAACATATATCATCTGATTATTAACGCCAGTGTTATATTATGATTCACATAATAAACCCGAGATTGGAGAATTACAGAGAACTGTCAAAGGACCCACAGATCAATGTGCTCTGAGCCCAGGAAACTGACAGTGATAGAAATGTCACATTGTCACTCACCTGAGCGGAACAAAACAAAGAATAAGCCATTTCAGTGTAGCCTCTAGGAAAAGTCCTGGAGAAAACTGCCAGGATTTCTTTGAAATCCCTTTAATGCGATCAGTCAGGCCCCTGAAGATAAAAGCTGGCATGTCTTGTAGGGAAACCTGTAACTCTTAAGGTCTCATTGTACTGGCCTTGCCTTCCCATCCATTTTGAATGTGTATCTTATTTCTCCACCTAGAAAACTCTGGAAGATACATGCTGTGGCTTGGCTTCCCCCAGAGGCACACTCTGAGATCAAGATTCAAGCGCAAGTGAGTTCGTTAGAAGGAGAAAGAAATGCCAGTAGGGAGAAGAGCTGTGGCACAGAGAAGGGGGTGTCAGCGGGGGTGACTGGAGCTTCACCCTGAGACAAAACCTTGGCCGCAGTGTAAACACACACCTCAGAGACATCCCACCTGTGGGCTGAGGGCGCTGGTGTTCATACTCCAACTGCTATCTGCTGTTGAGAGCTGCTGGGAGCAAGGATAATTCCCCCACCTTCTGGCATGCTGAACAAGAGGGCAGAGCAGCGTTCTGGAGAGACAAACTCCCAGGCAAAGCAATGCAGACACTGGTGGGGCAGAGTCACGATAACCGCAGGAGGATACGGAAGAGCGCTTGGATGGCAGGCTATAACAAGATCCAGGTCTTACGTATTTTTAAAATTTTCACTCAAAGTCCAGAGTAGTATTTGGGACACAAAGAGTTCCTTGATAATGATGGACACATCAGCCTAACATCCAACTGGTTATGAGAAATGCTTCTAGATAGACGCTAAATTGTAACCAACAAAAGAACATGGAAAGAAAGAAGAAGAAAAGGCAAAGAAGGCGTCACCCGGGAATCATCCCTACTCACACTTTCTCGTAGATCTTGTCGGGATGTTCGGGCCATTCAATCATGCACACGACTCTGTTGGGCATGGTCTCTGTGGTTGAGTAGTAGCCCTGGGGGAAGGCCAGTAGAAGAGCCAGGACCCAGATGACACAGATGACCACCTTGGTGGCCGTGGCTGAGAGCCGGGGCTGGAGGGGATGGATGATGGCCATGTACCTGGAACAGAGAAGAAAGGACCAATTTCTGATTTGGTCACCAGAATTTGCATTGGGGATTAGCATTGTGCCTACCAAAGAAAAATTCCAGGGAAACATTTGACTTCTGATGACTTTTACGACTATTTTCTGATCACTTTTGCATATTCTATCCTTAAATGTTATGACTGTTAGGACATAAAACCCTAAAATCCGTAAGAAAAGACAACCAGGTTTTCAAATATCTAGAACCCATCAAGCAACATTCTAAGAGAGACATTTTCGTTAATAGGATGCTCATGCTGGGAACATGATAACCAAATGTAGATCAGAGGCATACGGTAGAATTAGAAGGACAAGAACCATGTTGTCAATTTATTCAATATAAAGACCATCTTTATCCTTCTTGAATTAAGGAATACTGTTGATAAAAAATATTGGCTTTTTAAAGTTTTTATGTGGCCATTTAAAAGGCTAGCAATCTTATGTCAGCCTCTACCATTTGAGGGGTAATGAACTATGAGAAAGTAGTAGCCTAACAGAAAACCAGCTCCTGGTGAAATCTTCATCTGTTCTTTGAACATCTAGAAGTCAGTGTATGGCTAACAATGCATGCCTCATGGGGAGAAAGACAGTCTCTTCCTGCTGAGATAGACACACTTGGGTATATTAAAGTCTGGGGTGGGGGGTGAAACCTCATTCATAGGAAGAGGGAAGCAACGTGAGTGATGGCTCAGGACGCGGAGCCACTCCCCCATGTCCTCTCATCTGGAATGGAGCCCCGAATGAATGTGTCCACACGTTTGAATTTGTGCCGCCTCTGAAATGTAGCAGGGATCTTAGGAATAATAAATATTCCAATCAGCATTTGCTATCAATTATAATCACATCAATTCTGCATCCTCCATTTTAAAAGGCATCTTGCTCTGTTTATTTTTTCTTGTAAAGTTTATGGATCCATCCCTTAAAATACGCATTCTTTATCAAAGCAGAAATTATGTCTCACACTGCCTTTGGGGTTTAAATATTATTGGACAAAACCTTACATCGGTTCTCTGATATGCAGGTATTTCTGGCTTCTATGGGACAGAATGGCCAATGGAATCTTGGGAAAAGAGCAGACAAATAGCAGCCCAGCTGTCAGCTGGCTGCACATAATTCCGCATAATTCTTTTTCTACACCCTTTGGACTTCCAGGATCTGTAGGCCAGAACTGGGACCACGGTTACAATTTACTTGTAAATTGCTTTACAAGTAAAGCAATTTCATTCAGCATGTGCACTACAAATTCGCACCGGGCACCTGCCGCACACAGAACACAGCTTTTCCTTCTCGGCTCCAAGCTCCTCATTTCTCTGGGGAGAGCAGGCGCATAAATAAGCAACCACAAAACACGACAGTAGGATATGTGACCTCAAGTGGTAATCTGATAAACGCCTTAGAGCCCTACGGAGGCAGCAGCGGAAATCAAGTCTTGGAATGGCAGGGGGCCTGTTGGAGGTGCTTGAAGAGGTGAGCTTAGCTGGTTTTGGGACAAGTCTGCTGGGCATCCTACTTAAAGGGCAGGAAGCATTCAAAGCCTTCCTCTCTTCCCTGTGCTGTGATTAGATCTGACTCCCTGCCCAGGAGCTTTTTGGCTCAGTTTTCGTAAAGCCTTCTTTAAGTGATGTTTTATAATTCTAAACTTTAAAACACTTTTCTCCACATTTTCTTCCTAGCCATCTAGGCTTTCTTCTCAAGGTAAGCCTATGTATGTCAGGTCATTCTTCAGATACATGATCAGAAGTGATAACCTTCAGGAAGAAACCCCACAGAATCTTTTCCTTCTCTCTCTTTTGGAAAAATGGACAGGTGGTCTAGAATTCAGGAGAGAGTAGAATTCAGAAGAGACTTGGAACAGATATTTTGGTGAGGGTGAGCGGTAAGCCATAAATCTTCTGGCAAGTTTCCTCAGTTGAGTTGGTGGCCATAAAACCTATCATTCAGTTGTTGTCTAGAGCACCAGACAGGGCAAAGCCAGCACCAGAGGGGCAAAGACAACTCTCAAAATGCCATGAATCAAGCCTGTGTGTCTTCTTTAGATTACCCCAAGGGGCCACAGCTGCTTCCAAGGAAGGTCTGCTACGCCGTAGACCTGATGACCTTCCACCCTTGCAGGGGTCTCCTGAAAAGAACCCCAAGATGTCTTGATTTCCTTCTTGATTCTGCCTCTTTCTTGCTGCCTAAAGCCAATGAAGACTGGTTCCCTCTTCCGTCGTGGAGTGGCTGTGGACAGGGAACCCAGAAGCAGAGCCAATGGAGGTGAACTGTGCAGTCACTAGAGTCCTTTCCAATCTGGTGAAGGGCTGGACCTAGATGGTCATTAATGATGTTTGCATTAATTGTAGGCTGGCTTACTGGATCACTTCCCAGAGGCAAGATCTTTCCCCTACAAAGCTAGACACCTAGCTATGCAGGTGCCTTTCCTTTCCAGCACCATCCAGGCTTCTGCTTTCACTGTAGTTGTGCATTCTCAGGCTCTACAGGAGCGTGACGAGACTGCACAGAGGAGAATGGGCTAATTACATTGTCCCCTTTTAACATTATCTCAAATGCAAGATTTTAATTTGCTTTTAACTCAGGATAAGCATTCAGTCTTAAATAAACATACCTTAACTCCCATGCCTGTGCCCCAATTGGTGATACGCCATTCAGAATCTAATGTGACTGGAGCTTAAGGGGGAACTGCATCGGCATATTGGTACTATAGCTTCAAATGGGCTGCAGATAGCCATATTCTACCTTTATTGCAAAAATTACAATTTGGGAGCTCATTTCAGTTAACTCTGCCATTTCTTGAGCAGAGGAGCCATTTCAGTGACAGATGAAAATGTTACTCACATAAAGCTAGAGAGAATACAAAAGCTTGGCCCTAAAGAAAAGTATGTATTTTCATTTGTTCAAAATAGAGCCATTTATAAATCTCTCGCTATCCCTTTCTTCTTCTTCTTCTTTTTTTTTTTTTTTTTTTTTTTTTTTTACCTTTCTCCCTTTTTTCTTTGGCAATCCTCACTTCTGGAGCTTACGTGACATGCTTCTTTCTTATTCACCCCAAGAAGCATGTCCTGTCCGTAGACGGATGCATATTTTCTTTCCTGCTGACCATTCCTAGCTTGGATTCCATTAACATACATTTATATATTTATTTGTAACAGCCCTGAACGATTCTTGCTTATTCAGTTATGACTTATCATGGAGCAAGTGCTGCAAACCTTAGGAAAATGCATTCAATAAATATTTATTGACTGCATTGTGCTTAAGAGACCAGAAGGCAGTCAATGAAATGTCTTCCTGGTTTACGCATTAATCATCAGGCTGCCAGAGACAGGGGTCCGGGGGGCTGTGTGGGATGTGGATTATATTCTCCTCCTCAGGTTGCTGCAGTCCCACGGAGGGTCGTCCGCTTTGATTTGAATTGTATGTGGCCTCCCAGCTCAAACACCTGAGGCGCTATCTTCCTCTTGCACGATCGTGCTTTATAAAAAGAACTCTCCACAGAGTCTCTGAAATCTGGCAAAGTATAAGGCTACACATTTTTTTTTTTTAAAGGCACAGTGAAACAATCTTATTGTGAAAAAGAATTCCAATCTTCTGATCGGCCCCAGTATCCTCATAATGTCCTCTTATACCAGCCCTACGTCGCTGGGCAGAGAGGATGTCTTTCCTCTGCCGAGAGATCTCACCTCCCAGGCTCTGCCTCCAGTTCCTGTCCCTGCCCTTCCTCATCTCCACTCACTTCCTCCCAGGGTGGTTTCCCTCCAGGGGCTGCATCCAGGTTCAAATGATGAGGAATAGTGACTGAGACCATAGCTGCTATAGTCTTGCTCAAAGGTCAGAGAGCTTTTTCTGTAAAGGGCCAGATGGGAAATATTCTAAGTTTTGTGGCCCACAGAATTTCTGTCATAACTACTCAACTTTGTCTTTGTAGTGGGAAAGCGGACAAGGCAACTGTTGAGTGTGATTGTGTGCCAATAAGGCAATTTACAAAACTGGTGGGGACTGGGCTTGGCCGGGGCCCACGGTTTCTTGATCTCTGGTCTAATTGATAAGAAGGGAAGAGCAGGAGGAATTAGAACCATAGGAGGACACGGTGTTCTCTTCAAGAACACTCTTCTTCGGCTTGGCAGACGGAGGACTCTGACTGAAACTCATTGGGTGGATAAAGCTTACAGCCCACAAGGAGTTAGTGAAGCGATCAGCAGCCATCCGTGACCCCAGAATCTAGCCCCAGTCTGAGTACAGTGGTCACTAAGCCATGATGTTTTTACTCCTTAATCTCCTTCTGGTGGACTCCTACTTATTTTCATGTTTTGGCCCATTTATCATGTCCTGTGACTGGGTTTCGGTGCCTTGCCTTTCCTGCTGAGGATCTCTAACCTTGTGTGGGTCCCATTTT
The DNA here is from genome assembly GCF_964662115.1 of Mustela nivalis. Classification (NCBI taxonomy): domain Eukaryota; kingdom Metazoa; phylum Chordata; class Mammalia; order Carnivora; family Mustelidae; genus Mustela; species Mustela nivalis. The sequence goes on along the minus strand of NC_139027.1, from coordinate 48,690,926 downwards.
GGTTTATTTGCTTGTCTACATTGTCTTAATTTAACCTGGACAGATTCTTTGCAGGTGGCAGTTGCTGTGACTTACTCAAGCTTGGCTTCCCTCAGTGCCGAGGACAGAGTAAAAACTCAGCGAAAGCTTAATTGAATAAATGAATATGAACTCTGTTAGCACATAGCAGGGGCTCCATAAACGGTTGTTGAATAAAAATACATGCAGTAGGAGACCTACATACTTACTACACCTTCATTCTTCCCAATCTGAACATATGTGAGACTAGGATGTAGGAATAATTATTGCTCAGTGTTTTCTGTCATACAGACATCCAGGTCCCAGAGGAAGGACTTCACTGGACCTGGGTCTTCAGAATTTTCCATCTCTTTACATTAAACCCTTACATAAATTCTCAATCAGTGTTTGTTGACTGACTTCAACACGGACCACCATGTAGAGAATTCAGTCTTGCTTCATGATATCATCCCTCCAGCTCTTCCTCTGAACAAGAGGTTGCACCATCCTTTTCCCTCCTCCTCCCCGCCCCATTCCAGCTCAAAGAACACCTGTTGGGGCATCAGTTGGGGTTCTCTTCTAAGACATTTCTTTAATCATCAAAATCCTTGCTTAGCCATATCACTTGACCAATAACTTTGTCCACTCAACTAAGCTCAAGCATCACACAACTATAACCAAAGAGGCCTTTGAGCAGCCAACAGAGGTGACCTGAAGCTCACATATTACCAAAGCATTTTTCTTAACGGCAAAGCCCCTTGAGTCCTCACTGCTATGCTACACACAATTCTAAGAATGGCCTTTAAGCCCACCATAGATTCACAGCACTGTTGGATTCAATTTAAAAAGAACAAGCTGACAAGAATGGCATAGGCAATAAAATCGTTAAGAAATAGATGCAAAGACAGATGGAACTGAGAGCCTGGGACAATTTAGAGTTAATAGAAGGAGAGATGTAGCTAACTGATGTCCGAGCTGTCCTGCCCATGTGTGATCAAAGGATCCATGTGGTTCAAAGGTGATTTCAGATTATAGAGTCTACAGGCAGGGTGCCATCAAAATACACATGACTAAGGCCTGAAATGAACTATGGGGGAAAAATAGTAAAGATCCAAACCAAGTGCGATATTCTGAAGGCTTTTGCCTGCAAAGGTGGGGTTGGATTTGAAAACTTAAAGCAGGGGCAACAGGGACAGAAGAATTGGGTTAGAGGGAGTTCAGAGAATGGCACATTCCCACCTTCTTCTTCTTGTCCTCCAGGGCAGCCTCTCTTCTCCTACAGACCTCCTTTATTCACCAGATAAGTGTGGGATCTCGTGAGCGAGGCACTCACAGGGTTGTACAAATGCAAAGTTGGACCCTGTCTTTATTGAAAATTTTGATATTCTGCTTAGCATAGATTTTTTGCATTAGTTTTTTTCTATTTTAAAATATTGCATTAGCATACTTTTAGAATTTTAATTGCTGAATTATTTGTGCCACCTTACATTTTGCACCCAAGGTGAATGTCTCACTTGCCCCACCCAAGTCCCAGCCCTGATTATATTGCCCACTCAAGTGCATCAGGCAGGACAATCACTGATGAAATGAAGTGTGCTTGGACTTAGAGAGTGGTGGGACTGTGGTTCAGTGCTGCTGGTCCTGGCAACCACCTGATAAACAGTCAGTTATGCTGTGTCCTCTGCCTGCAACCTTGTAATGCCCAGGTCACCAGAGCATGGGTGGCAGGGTTGATGTGAAGCCTGGAAAACTATCAAATAACATGAGCAGATTACTGTCTAGAGTAATTTGGACACCCTTGCTACTGTGATTTTGCCTTTTATTGTACATGCGAATCTACAACTATTTATTGTATTGACTGATTGGCTGGTGATAGTGCTTTCTTAGTTAAAAATCTTCTTTGACAGCAATGAGTTATAAGCAAACAGAAGTATATGTTTAATGAAAAATTGCAGGTCTGATTTCTGCTTTTCATTAAAATCAATGATGAATGTGTGACCTACACAAAGGGTTTGCAGACATTTACCTTCTACGGAGCTTCAGTGTTACCACTGAACATGTGAAAACCAGAAGATACCAATCGGATGATAGAGGGAGCAGCATCCACACCAAAAAAATTAGTAGTTAGTTTAAGCCAAATGTGTTCAAAGCTGTGGACATATACAGTGAAAATAGTGTGTTTGCCCATTACGTTGGGAAGCATGACTTTTCATTTAGATTAAATGACCATTCTAAATTATTTCACTAATTTTCAGTTCTAATTTTTCTCGTGCATATGCAAAAGTTCAAGGGATACTATGAGAATCTTGTCTCGGTTAGCAGAGGAACTTGGCAAGCAGCTAAATGATTCTATTTTTATATCACTGTCATCAGATTTTTCAAATAGGAAATCAGGTAGTTTCAATAATGGTTCAATTCTTTCGTAACCTAATTCATGGAATCAAAGTTTGGGGGAGTAGAAAAAAATTGGCATTGTGAATATTACCATGAATTCATTTCAAACTTCAACAGTGAAGATAAATTGTTTTGTTTTGATATTAATGTGAATACAATGTGATAAAAATAATGTCCTTACTAAATTAAGAAACCTATGGAACAGAGATATATTTGGAATAGGTTAAGAGACATATAACTTGCCAAACAAGCTCTGGTATTTTACCAATTATAAAATAGAAGCTGAAGTCATTGAAATTTACAAAAATTTTTGTAGGTGCAGAGTAACTAAACTAGTTTTCTTCTACTTTGGTAATAAAGTTGATGTTGAATACGAAAGTATATTGTAATAGGATTTTGGAAGTGTTTTTATGGGACAGCACTAAATTTTTTGCACCTGAGTCTTCTAAGTCTTGGTTGCATTTTGTTTAGTTGAATATCTTTAATGCAAATATCTTTTTAAAAGATTTTATTTATTTATTTGAGAGAGAGGAAGGATGAGCAAGGGGAGGGGCAGAGAGACAAGCAGACTCCCTGCTGAGTGTGGAGCCTGATGTGGGGTTCGATCCCAAGACCCTGACATCATGACCTGAGCCAAAGTCAGAAGCTTAACCACCTGAGCCACCCAGGTGCCCCTTTAATGCAAATCTTTTTAATGGAGAGTCCCAAAATATGATCTTCTGAAGCTTTTAGAAAATTAAAATTTTTGAGTACAAATCTGGTAAACAAAAAATGATAGAAATTTATCCCTATAAAGAGGTACTGCACAAAGTAAATGATGAAAGCTTTAAGGTGTGCACAATTTAATTTTGGAATTCTTGAATTGCTCTTAAGAATATTTTCACTTGTGGGAAAAATCTTTTGATGGATCTGTATTTTTTAGTAAATAATTTGTACTCTCTCTGAGAATGGACTGGTGTGAAACTGGGGTGGACTATAATCTCACTATATCTAAATTGGGTAAAACATTAAAAAGAAACAGAGACTACTTATTGACTAACTTAGACAACTTAGCTTTTTCTCTTCAATCTATCTTTTTGTGTCTTTGTGCTACATTCTGGATACTGAGTTTGGATCAGTCTTCCAGTTCATGGACTTTCTCCAGCAAATCTAATCTACCGTTAGACCTGCCTCTTAAATTTCAACTCTTACTATTTTTCATTTTTATAATTTTGATTTACTTATTTTTCAACATGCTTGGTCATTCTTTATATGTTTCACTCGGTCCTCATATTTTCAAGCTTCTTATTTATAGCTTTTTAAATTCTGTATACATAACATAACACACATAGTTTATATTCAGTCTCTAATAACTCCAATAGCTGAAGTCTCCCTGGGTCTGCTTCAGCAGGTTCTCACTCACATTGATCTGTTTCATTATCTGTTTCATTTTGACTTCATCCTGCTGATTTACTTTGGAACTTTATCTGTGAGAATTCACTGATGTCTGGGTAGAAGTTAGGTTCCTTCCGAGATTTGCAGTAGTTTCTGCCAAGAACCTGGGAACACTTCCAGGCTGGGACCACTGTGAGCTAGATTTCTGTGAGTTTTTTTTTTTTTTTTTTTTTTTTAGATGATTCAACTGATATGAATTTGGCCTGCACACCCATGTGTGTGCTCCTTTTCTGCTGCAAACTTTCAGAATATATATATTTTTTCTGTTTACTTTGTACTAAGGTTAGAGATGAGCAATTTTCCTTATGGCCCCTGGAAGGGTAGGCATTTATTTACAGGTCTGTTTTTATACTGAGTGAGTAGCTCTTGGCTTCTCAACTTTAAGAAAACTTACTCTGTTGGACAACACATGACAGGAAGGTCTTAGGCTTTGAATCTTGTTCCCATACCTTACCTTGTGAGTCAAAGTCGAGAGCAAATACCCTCCAGACAAAACCTCCAGTTCAATAATTAGAATTTCTGCCCTCATTTAAATTTTGACATTAGCATTCCTGACTTTCTTGCAAGAAAATGAATACATTTACAAAGTTTGCATGCGTGTGTAGTATCATACCCAGAATTTGTTAATTAACTTCAAGATTGTCAATCAGGATATCTAGTCTGCCATAGGACTGAAAGCAGAAGTTCTGAACTTACTTTTTGTTTGTTTGTTAGTTTTATTGTTGAATTATTTGGTGTAAGCATTCAAAGAATACGGAGGGGATAAAGGAAACGGCTCTCTCCTACTTCTGTTCCCTTAGAAAAACACCGAGCTAACGTACTGAGTATTTGAGAAGTGCCAGGTTCCATTCTATGTGCTTTCTGTATATGAACTCATTTTACCTTTCACCAACTCTTTGAGGAAGGTTGCTGTCATGACCCCCAATTTCCAAATGAGGAAACAGACTCACAGAGGTCAAGTAACTCATCCACCAAGTGGTGGGGCTGGGTTTGAACTTGGCAGTCTGGCTACAGAGTCTCTGCACTGCTTCCCCCGGCCACCCATCTCCCCTACCTTTTGCTTTGCTTTTCTATCATGGCACTCTCCAGGACTCAGACCTACTGCCAGCAATGGGTGTGGTTCTACACGTATAAACCTGTATATTCATGCCTTTATTTAAATTGATTTTTTAATTCATTCATTCAATAAACATGTGATCTCCTCTGATGTATCAGGGAAGGGCTCTATCTCCCTACTGTGAAGGAGTCTGTCTAGAGGGAGAGGCTCATACCTGTCTTGTAGTGAGATGAAATGTGCTGTTTGCTGCAGAAAAGTCACAATGTGCAGGGGGTAGGGAGTGGTCAGGAGGCCATTCTGGCCTGGGCACGGAGGCCAGGGAAGTTTCCCAGTGGAGGTGGTATTTAAATGTGACCCTGAAGGATAAGTTGGTGTGCACATCTATACACAGCAGTATGCCACATACTTTCTCGAAGGAGGCAACAGCAGATACAAAGGTCTGGTGACCTAAAAAGAAATGGCTTGTTTATAATCAGTTCTAACATTTTATAAGATGCTTCTCAGGAAGAAGCAAGTAATGCATCTTCTATTCTTTGGAATCCCTGACTGGCCTGGCCCAACATAGCACTGTGGGGACCACCCACTCACTGACTTAATGTCCCCCTCTAGTAAGCAAGAAGATGTTGGCCTCTGAGTTTGCTCCTTGCAGATGTTGACGGGAAAACAAGGATAGAGGATTGAGTGAGGAACGACAGGGTCCCGTGGTCTCTGTTGATGACAGTGTCCAGAGGGAATGCTAGCCTCCAAGGGAACATATGGAAGATGCTGGGACCAGATCTCCCCAACAGAGCCAGAGCCCAGGAGAGACAAACATGCTTTCCAGAAAGTAAACATTCCTCGGGCCTGTGTTTACAGACCACCCGGTGGCCTGTCCTGCTGGTGATGTTGGGCTTCCCCAGTTCACACTGTCAGAGCTGGAGACTTTGCTGCCTGAATTAGGACTTGCCTCTTCCCAGGGAGTTCTCTACACAGAACATACCTCTTCTCCTCTCCCTCACTTGCTCTTCCTGCTTTTTCATCTCCTTAATCTCTCTCAGAGTGATTTCTCAGAGTGTCTGTTTTCTCCTAGTGAAGGAAGGACATCTTTGTAATTCACATGACCATAGGCCACGCGGTGTCTTCTTGGAGGCTCAGCGCCTAGCTTACACCCTGGGACCCGGAGCAACACACCCTTCAGTGGCCTAAGCCATGGGTGCGACTGCCTGGATCCGTGGTCAGGTGCTCAGAGGGACTGACATGGCAAAAGGCCAATGAGGCCGAGGCGTCAGCTTAGCAGCTGTCATCTAAAATGGAAGAGCTCAGTTTACAACTTAAATAGTATTTCCCCGGAAAAACACAAACAGGAGCAGTAGCGTTCATTCCCCACAGCTCCCATGTGGGCTGCAGGGGATAAAGGAGGCATGTGGAGACGGCAGGGGTTGGCAGGACAGGGGTTTGCGGAGAGGGGCCAAGGCACATCATCCGACTGGCCACAGCCCACCACCTCTCATTTCCCAGTTCTCTGTCCAGCCTTCCTCTCTGGCCTTCTGAGGGGGTGGTTGTTCCCTTGGGACATGTGGGTCTGAGCTCCATGGGTTTGGTTCTCACTTCCTTCCCATAGAGCCCAGAGGCCTTGGCATTGACCCTTACTGGTGGTGCACACTAACAAAACCCAAATTCCCTTGGACTAGAAGTGAGAGAGAACGGAGTTCCAGTTTTTAAAAAATTTTTCGGCACTGACAGGTGTGAGCTTCTGGGAAACCTTTCTCCTCTCCGACACTTAGTGTCCTTATTGGCAAGCAGTTTCTACAGATGTTCCCTGAGGTCTGAGTGCAGGTTTGGTTGTGAGTCTTAGCCCAGAGCTGCCGTGGCTCCCAGCTCCCAAAGGCTGACCCTCTTTCACCCCTGTCCTGCCTCATAAGACTCTTAGCCAGTGGCTCTTCAAGTCCCCTCCCTCCCATCAGAAAGGGTCACAGTCATAATAGGGCTTTTGTTTTTCCATCTTTTTTTTTTTTTTTTTTTTTTTTTTTTTTTTTATAAAGATTTTATTTATTTGACAGACAGAGATCACAAGCAGGCAGATAGGCAGGCAGAGAGAGAGAGAGGAGGAAGCAGGCTCGCTGCTGAGCAGAGAGCCCGATGCGGGACTCGATCCCAGGACCCTGGGATCATGACCTGAGCTGAAGGCAGAGGCTTAACCCTCTGAGCCACCCAGGCGCCCCTTGTTTTTCCATCTTGTGTGCTCATTGTGAGGATCAAATAAGAAAGTATAAATTAAAGGGCTTATAATTACTAGAGAAGCATTGTTAGGAGACCTCCCCAGACGGGCCCTGGAAAGACAGGCAAAAAGGTAATTCATTCCTGTGTGTTCTGCCACCTCTGGAGCTTTTGAAAGATCGTGGACAACGGGGGGTTGGGTGGGGTGGGGTGAATGACAGCATAGCACAATGCCTGTCTAACTCTCTAGAGAACCTGTGGTGCCCACATTGGCTCAGGCAGGGACCTCAGCAGATAAGGATGTTCTAACTGCCAGTTTATATAGTCCCTCAGGGGAAATTGATAGGTCAACCATAACTCACGACTAGAAGCCACCTGGACCATGGATCAGGTAAGTCTGTCCATGATGCTTGCACACTAATAGCACACGGGACCTCAGTGACCATGTAGGCTGTTAGGGTGGGGAGGGGGATTAGAGGTTGTTTAGTCCAGTCCCTTCACTACACACAGGAGGACACCAGGCATGAAAAATCAAGGTCAAGCCTAAGGCCAAGTTGTGGTTAAAACCAGTGATGGCTCTGGAATTTTTATATTGGATGGGCTGGGGGAAGAAATTGGGTTGAGGGAAGGCAGGGGGATTTTAGATAAAATTGAAAAAGTGTCACCTGTTAGATCAGCAAATAGGAGAGAAGAGTTTGTAGCTGGGAGAGAACTAAAGCCACTCTTGGGTGCCCACACGACTTCTTGTCCAAGAACTCTGTTCTACACTAAATATGGCTACCTGAAAATTTTTAGGTGTTGGAGGAAGAAGACAGGTCCTTCTGTGTCCACAGCAAAGAGCTCACCCTCTGGACTAGGCAGGCCCATCCCTGCCCCTTCTGGGGTCACAGGGAAGCACTTGAGAGGAGCAGGATGAAGTCCAGCCTTGGCAATGGACGCTCACTGTAGAAAGACACCTGCTCTTCAATCTCGTGCCCAGATTTAGAAGATCAGGAGAGTGATTTCTAGCAACAAACTCATTAGTACCAACCTCTATTACCAAAACAAACAAACAAACAAACAAAAAACAATTGGGAATGCTGATGAAATTCATTAAAATGGAATTTTCCTGATAATGGTAACTGTAAACAGAAAAGACAATGATTCATGCCCAGCTTTGCAATGCCCTGGGAGAGGGTCTGTGTGAAAGGATTCTCTCACTCTCCCACTGAGACTTGAAGGGCTCTGACCTTCTGGGACCTGCTCCGTGCCTAGGCGACAGGTGTCACAAACAGATTAAAGATATTTGTTTGAACAGCTTCAATGGCTGTTTGTTTCATGACTACCCAGCCGGCTCTGAGGTCTCTCTTCTCAACGTTTGCTTGCTTGCCTTCTTCTTTTCTTTTTCTTTCTTTCTTTCTTTTTTTTTTTTTTTTTCTATTTACTCTGAGTTGTTGCAGTTCCCTGGGTGATTGGCTGACTGACCAAGATGGCCATGGGTCACTTCAGGAGCGAATGTCTTAAAAGGAGCTGGATGGTTTATATTCTAAGTGGCTCCTGGAATCTCCCTGCAGCCCTGTTACCAAGGCTGGCTCCCCACCTGAAATAAAACAGGACACTTTGCTTCAACAGATTTGATTTTTTTTTTTTCTTTTTCTTTTTTAACATGGTGGGGCCAAAATGCAGAAAGGTTGTTCTGATATCAAGCAGCATACAGAAAATTACTTCTCCATCCCCAAACCTTCTCCCCTCACTCAACTCTTGCATATCTCTCTCTGGCTTCATCTTTAAGGGGGGGTTAGTGATGATGTGAGGATGACAGATGGGGTAAGTTCCAGGAAGGGGGTGGTGGAACCCATTAAAACACCTGGGATAATAATGGTTTGATTTCTACTCATGCCAACATGTCTTTGCTGTCAAGTCTCATCCATTTACAACTGTTCACTTCCAGTGGGTCAGACAACACCCATTCCTCCTCTGGGAAAGCGGTGCCCCCTTCCGAGTCTCTCAGCACAGTATCTTTTATATCAGATATGCAGTGCATCATCCACTGGAATTCGACACCTAATCACTGTCTAGAGCAGAGCCAGCTGGTGGACCCACCCAAACTTTGGTTCTCTCCCTCTTCAGTAGCAAAACCTTAATCTGAGTCATGCAAGTTCTGGCCAAACAGATATAAGTGGAAGGTTGTGTAAGAGTTCTAGAAGAGAGTACTTTTCTCCCTTCTCTCAAGCCCTTTTTGCTGCTTAAGACATGGGTGCAACGATTGGAATTTCAGTGGTCACTTTGGACCGTGAGGTAATATGAGAATGGAAGCCACGCATGGGAGAGCAAAAGGAGGAGGAGTCCGGGTGTCTGATGGTTTCACAGAGCGGTCATACCTGTTCTTCTCTGGCTGCTGCCTTTCAGGTAAGTCTGGCATTTGTAGGCCTCTGGCATCCTTACAATGTCAACCTGCCTCTCTCTGGGAGCATTTTATGTAATAGAATCAACCTTTGTGTGTTTAAAAATAGTAACCAGGCCTCAGTTACTCTTAGCTGATGTGAATTCCAGCTGACACCAGAATTTAGCATTTGTAAATAACAGAAACTAGAATAGGCCAAGCACTATGGCAGGGGCTGGGGATGCAGAGGCTGGGGTCATAAATACCACCCCTGACCTTAGGAAGCTCTAGTCTTACGAGGGTGAAAGATGGTAATCGACTAAACCTACAAATAAATGTCCAGTTATAGCTGTAGTAAGAAAGGCCATAACATTATGTAAAAAGGGGTATCTGGATAGCCTTGAGGGTCAGGAAAAATTTCTGAGGAAGTGATATCTGGGCTGAGACCTACAAGGTGAGTTGGAGCGGGTGGGTGAAGACTGACATGGGATGGAGTCATTTCAGAGAAAGGATAGGGAATAGCATGTGCATAGGTCCTGGGGTGGGAGAGAGACTGGTATGTTCCAGGTATGGGAGCACAGGGAGTGAGAGGAATAATGGTGTGAAATATGATAATAGTTAGTACCACTGGGTGCTTACTCTGTACCAGGTGCTATTATTAAGGGCTTTACATATATGAACTCTTCAACCTTCATAACAACCTAAACATTTCACATATGAAGAAACTGAGTCACAGAGAGATTAAGTAATGCACCTAGGGTCATATTGCTCCTAAGCACTGTGAATATCTGGGTAGCCTAGTTCCAGAGCAGTGGCAGGGTGGGGAGGTATCTCTACCCAGATGGGAACCAGAAGCCATTGTATGTTCTTAAAGTGAGAAGTAGGGCAGTCAGCTTTGTACCTTGAAGAGACCACTCATGGTGCACGACAGTTTTGGGGTCCTCTTAGACCTGCCTCCCATCTTCACAACCTCCCAGGACATGGACTCAATAGTAACAGGCAGAAGAATGATGCTCTGTGATAATGCCACAGTCCCCTACATCCTATGTCCTCAGGGTTCTGTCATTAAGGCCTCAAGAAAACTGCAGAAAGGACAGACCGCCAGGAGTCTGAATGAAGTGTCTGCAGGCATTAAGTTCACTGCTGTGCCTCCTTGCTCCGATGGGAGGAATGAGCAGAAGGTAGTCTGTCCCTTCTCTCTGAGCCACGGTGACAGCCTTGCACCTGGGACCAGGGCCTTGGAGGCTGCCATGGCTCCGTGCTTGCTGACTGCACCCCGCCCTCCGCCTCCGCAGAGGGTCTGGTGGACTAGATCACTGCCTCCCACATCAGACAGCTCATCAGCTAGCCAAGAGACTGCAAACAGAAGCTCGATGCCATCACCCTTCTTTAGATCTACCAAATCAGAATTTCTGGGAGGAGGAGCAGAAATCAGTACTTCCAAGAGCTTCCAGGCTGAAGCAGACCCCTTCTGAGTCCTCTTCTTGCTCCCAAATGATATTTTTATCTTCCCCGCCATTTATGAAATGAAAGAAAAACAGGAAGAACAAGCCACAATGCCAAGACACTTTATTCATTTTCTATTGCCCACCGCTCCCCCCGGGCCCCTGAGGCTAGGAATACCATCTTCACTGGATGGGTGGGGAGGCTGGTTCCGGACGTTTACTTCCCACTCTATGCCTCACACTTGATGAACACGGGAGCTGCTGTTTCTCTACAGCCCAGTCTCCTTCCACTGGCCTAGGGAGTGGGGGGCAAATGTTTCCTTCAAGGTCAATTTCGTTGAGTCAGTATAGTTGAGTTTGTGGGCCATATAGTGTTATTGCAGCTACCCAGCTCACTGTCACAGAGTGAAAGCAGCCACAGGCCACGAGGCCCGGTGACACTGCATATACAAAAGCAGACGGCTGGGCAGATTTGGCGCTTTGGCCGCAGTTTGCAGTTTGCCCACCCCTGCGCTACACAGTGCTAGTTCAGCCTTCTAAAGGAAAGGGAAGTGAAATGAACGTGTGTTTAAACATGCAATAGCCCAGTCTGAAAACTGTGTTGCTCAGGCTTCATGCTGGACCTTTCCTGGCTTTTATGTCTTCTGAATGGCGCTGTCGCCCAGTATTATTGTCCGTATTTTACTCCTTAGGTAACAGAGGTACAAAGCAATTAAAGATTTGCCCAAGGTCACATTGGGAGTGAGGAGTTGGGGCACAGGGGGTGTCTCCAATAGGTATTAGCTGGAGGCAGGGATCTGGGGGGGGGGGGTTGAGCCCGGGGTTGCCAGACTCCAGGATCTGCAGTTTTTCTGTTAAAATGAGAGCAGTAAGCGAGAGTCTGTGCTGGGCGCCTCCCGGCTGTGGCCACAAAGGCGTAACTATGGGTCTGGTTACCTCTGTCTGACCCGGAGGCTTAGGTCCTTTCCTCCCTGCTTGGGGAAAGTTGTATAAAATCGTCCAGTGCACCTCGGCCACACTGGGTCTCCCTCTCCCCGCCCCGGCCCCGAGAATCGGGAACTATTGTACACGAAACCGAATATTTCAGAGCTTTCTTCCTCCCGTGTATAAACAAGTAAATCATCAGTGTTCAATATTCTGGTAACAAAGTAATCTCCTTCCTGTTGAGCTGATGATAAGGGATTTGAGAGGCTCCGCTGGGGGAGAAATAAGAACCTGAATTGTACGTTTATTTGAGACACAGCCAAGATACTAACATCTCATTCGGAAAGGGAAAACAGTGAGGCCAAGAGGTAAATTCTTTTGGACATTAGGTAACAACAGCCCTGGTCAACGCCTCCAACCCCCCCAAGCAAGAATAAAAATGTGGCCTCTTAATTCTAAAGGCACATCCAGGGTTGTTAATGGGGAGAGAAAACCTATAATTCAGAAGTCTGTTTTGTTCCTTTTAAATCAACATATTTCCATTAAAACGAAAATTGAAGTTCTGTGATATGGAGCAGTCATTTTCTGGATTCTGTAAAATTATCTCTACCTTTGCAGGCCACAGTGGAAAGAGAAATACTGAATTTCACCCATTAGCCTTTGGAAGTCTGCGACTTCAAATTTCTAAAGTAGCCTACTTCCCTCAGTATTGTGTGTAGACATCTGTTGATCAGGAGCAGGGGTTGGGGTGAGGGGTGGTCTGGGCCTGCCTTCCTCCTACTCAAGGTGATTTGGAAAGGCCAAGGGCAAATGCAGATGACAGTGGGGTGCAGGAAGTGCAATGACCGGTTCCACTGTGTCTTATTGTTGTTTGTTTTTGTTTTGTTTCGGAAACAGAGCAGAGGCAGAGAAATGTTGGTCCGGAGAAATGAATTTCAAAAGTCATCACAAGGAAAAAGGAAGCAAGACTAGCTTGTGAAGTTGACAGGCAGATCCTGTGAGGCCTGTGCTTTCCCCAGCTGGGGACAGAGCTGCTTTTGTCTGCTTGGGAACTCTCTGGCTGGTCTGTTTGAGAAGGTTCCGATAGGGAGCTCTTGAAAAGGCCGTGCCCATATTCTGCCAAACCAATCCTGCGTCTGCCTTGTAAGCTGCAACTCAGGGTGACCCTCACCTTCCCAAGGCCTTTCTCTAATCTCCTATATAATTTTTTACCGGAAGTCAAGCGCAGCCTGAAAGCCTGGTGCCCAATGGCTTTATATGTTGTCTGCACAACAAGACCATCAACTCCTGGAGGACAAGGCCAAGTCGCATGTTAATTGTGCATTCTTTGTGGTGTTGGCAAGAAGAACAGCAAATTCTGAGGATGTGGGATTCATTTGAGAAGACTCTGCTCTGTCCTTCGTGCTCCAGATTGATCTGGATGAATTCTCAGTTTTATCATCTCAGCCTTTCCCATGATGTGTGGAGATCTTCAAGGTCTCTCTTCTCGTGGTTCCTGTTGTGGCTAGTTCTTAAATGCATACATTATCTCTTTTTCCTCCTTAGTCGCCTGGATGCAAACTTCTCTCTTAACTGTTTGCTGAGTCTAGTAAGAACTGGGGATTTAGAGATCACAGTAGGGGTCCTGGGTAACTCACACTGTCTTGTTGGCCCTCTTTTCTTCTTTCATCTCCTTTTTGATTGCCCCAGAAATCTCAAGTCGTTCTCCTTTTAGAATATGGAATCCTCCCAGCTCCCCAAGCTTGCAAATCCACATCTACTGGGTTTCAGCAGAACAAAGCTAACTCAGAACAGGGAACCCACCCTCCTCAGAAAACAGAGCTTTACAGGATAACCTTTCCTTGTTACATTAAATAGGACTTGCCTCTCCAACAAGAATCCCTCCTTAATAGAGGTGCTTTGCAACAACTGAAGACTTTACCTGAGAGCAGGAAGCTCAAAGTCTCCCTACAGAGGGAAGGGGTGGTTGTGGGGGGCGGTAGGAGGGTTGTGGTGGGGTGGTGGGTAACTGTGTGGACTCAGGAGACAGAGCTGTGTTTGGAAAGGCTTAACCACATCCAGGTATGGAGGCAGGGGCCTGGACAAAATGTTTTGTACTATCCTCAGTAAATATCAACTTATTCCCATCACACACAGTCTGGAGGACTAAGGAAGTAGGAAAGAACAAGAGAGAATGCTGTCAAGCTGTGCCTTTGCCTTCCCACTGTTCAGTGAACAGATACTCACAGGTCCTCTCTCAGGCACTCCACTAGGCATCAAGACTACAGATGAATGAGAGATAAGCCTTTTCCTGAAGAGCACTTCTAGGTGCTGGAAATGTGTTACACTCTCCCCATGAGGATTCTTGGATATCCTAGAAGGTAGCTTGCTTGGTCTATCTCAATGGTCTGGGATCATACCTCCTGGAACTGTGTTGTGTTTGCTAGATTGGACTCTGAAGTTTCCTGCAGTTCCAGACCCCACTGTCTGCTGTGTCCCCTCACAAGTATGAGCCCAGGCTTGTGGTTGCTCTCTACCATTCTGCAGCAACATTTGGTGTAGTCTACTTGGTGCTTCATATATACTCTTCCGTTTTATTTTCATAACAACATGTGGTGACCCTCTTTTATCCCTCTTTTAGGGATAAGGACCCTGAGGTTCTGAGTGCTTAATGACTTGCCTAAAGAAACACAGCAGGTGGAGGCTTGTGGAGGGGAGATGGGCTCAGTTCTAGCATCCTCAACCTTATTCCCATGTCCTGTCTAGCACACTATTGCTTTCTGGCTGTTCAGTTTTTTCATTCTTCATGCCAATCCTCATGCCAACCTTGAAGTTGCCAAATATTTAGGTGTTAGGAGAATGCTTTACAATATAGTTCCTCTGATCTCCTGGGCCTCTTTTCTCAAGAAGACAGAAGTAAGCTTGGTGAATGAATGTGGTATATGTTGCCAAACTAAAAACAATGGCTTCTGTCTCATGACTTAAGCTCTTCATTTAAGTCCCTGAAAGTCAAATGGGGGTGGGTAAAAGAATGAATGAGAAAGGACAAAGACACCTAAGAGGCTGGTGGCTCCTGCATTTAGGGAAGAGATGATTTAGTCATTCATTCATTCTCATAACACATTTCTCCATGCCTGGAGCAATAGACAGAAGACAGGGTCTGTGGACAAGGTGCCAGGGACACAAGACAGGTAAGACATAGGGTCTGCTCTAATGGAATTCCTGGCCTATTAGAGAGAGGAGGGCATGCTAACCAGAGGGGAAGGTGAGTAAACCAGACAAGAGGGTACGCTAACCACAAAGGAGGACAGGTTAACCAGAGAGGATATATTATTAACCCAAAGCTGGCTGGTCCTCAGAATCACTTCACTTGTTTTATAAATATATAGATTCCTGGATCCTCCTAGCTAATGAATTAGAATCTTCCAGAACCATCATTTGTATTTCTGAATAAGTTCCTGAGTTGATTGCGGTAATCATGGCAGTTGGGAGTAAAGCCTTCCAGGCACATTGTAGAGAAGCCTGAACTGGGAGCAATGTGGATATCAAGGGGAGTGTCCGTTGGTACAATTCTGGGCTTCTTAGAGGAGAGGATCTCTGAAACAAGACTTCAGAATTGCAATAGAGAAAATAAACTGCACAGGGTTGTTGAGAAGGGCAAAGGCAGAGGGCTTTCAGGTGGAAAGCTTGGTATGAGCCAAGACCCTGTGGTATGAATTACCGCAATGAGCCAAAAGGTCTGGTCTGGCTGGAGCCTGGGGTGCAGGAGAGGACCAGGTTAGAGAAAAGGCCAGAAGGTGGGCTCTGTTTCAGGTAGCCTTGTTAATCCCGCCAACAAACTTGAATTCTACCCTCTTTTATTTAGATGACCATTCAAAGATTTAAATCGGGGAGTGAATTGATCAGCTTTCATTTCAGAACAATTACTTTAGAATTTCTGGAACAAGATGGAAATTTGAACCCACACATTTAACTCATCTCTTTCTAGAATTTTCATGGAAATATCCAAAACAAATATAAAAAGGAGAAGGACCAGGGAAGGATGCCTTCCTCAAATCTCAAGTGTTGAGACTTTTTGTAATAGTTAACATTGACTGAGGCCTTGTCTGGAAAATTTGGCATCATAGTACTCCATGAGGGAGGTGCTATTATTCATTATCCACACTTTGGGTTATTATTTTCTTCTATTACAGATAAAGAAACCATAGCACAGGGAAGGTAATTAAGTCCATCAGTCCCATAGCTCATGGCGCAGATATTTGAACTCAAGGAGTCTGGCTCTGGAGACCAAACACTTACAGCATTATACCGCCTAATATATTGGAAAAATATTGTGTCAGTAGTCTTCTTGGACTTGTGGAACAATGTCCCCAGTTCTGCACATGTGATGGAGAGGTTGATCTAGTGGTGGGTGCATGTGGTAGAGTGCAATCCCACTAATTTCTAAACTTGGAAGGCCTTCACCCTGGGCAGGCCATGAGCTGGCTGCAGAGGAAGTATTATAAGGCCAGAACCTATGACAACAACAGAAGAGAAGCATTCCCCATCCACTCAACAATGAAGCACCCCACCAGGGGTCTGCCTTTCATCATCATTACATTCCTCATTTCCAAGGCCAAGGGGAATTCTTACTCGGCACAAATGCTTCTAACTTTGAGAAGCAGGGCCAGCACTTCATGGTGCAGTTACCGGGACAAAAGGCATGGTCCTTCATAGCATTCAGAAAATATAGTGGGCACTGAAAGACGGTCTTGGGAGTCTTAGGAGGTGAGATAATTATTAAAGTGTGGGCATAGCCTGTGGTGTTCAGAGAAAACCACAGACTTCGCCATGCACTGGAAGGAATCCCTCAACACCAAATGAGCTTCTCTTGTGCAGATGTCTCTTGCTGTAGCTTTTCCCCACTCCTCATGGCCAACTAAAGCTGCAGACTTCTCCTTGGACTTGAGATTTTTTAAAGACATTTTATTTACTCTCTTTCCGAAAAGGCACCTGCACCCCAATGTTTATAGTAGCAATGGACTTGAGATTTAAATAAGCATTCCCATGACCTTTGACAAAACCACTGCAACTCACAACTCTAAATAGTACTTTCTCAAGAAAGTTGGGCAAACAGAAATATCAGCAGATATATGAAATAGTTCCGCAGTTTGAAAGAAGGAAATTATTTAGGGGCGCCTGGGTGGCTCAGTGGGTGAAGCCTCTGCCTTCAGCTCAGGTCATGATCTCAGGGTCCTGGCATCAAGCCCCACATTGGGCTCTCTGCTCAGCAGGGAGCCTGCTTCCCCCTCTCTCTCTGCTTGCCTCTCTGCCTACTTGTGATCTCTCTCTGTCAAATAAATAAATAAATAAATCTTAAAAGAAAAAAAAAAAAAAACAAAGAAGGAAATTAATCTGAGAAATCAGAGCAAATGCTCTCCTTGGAAGGAAGCTTACTCCAAAAAGTGAGAGAACCAGAAGCAAAACAAAATGGATTTATATTCTTAGTGAGAAATATTGCTCTTACACATTTAAAAAAATTTAAATGCAAATTTATCTTATAGATTTTTAAATTCAGACTTTGAGTTTCAAATTTTTATTTATAAATGGTAGCTGTGAATAACAGATTAGTACTGAAAATCACATCACTGATTCAAAAGTCCGGTTTGAGAAATTCTCCAAAAACACAGAAGGAAAATACAGAGATGCATATAATATATTAAATGTAAAAGAGGTGAGGGTGTAGGTTTAGAAGATAAAATATGGTATAATAGCAATTCTTGAAGGAGAAGCAGTAGTTAATAAATTTATAATGTAGTCCCCTGAGCCGAATAAAATTTTAAGTTCTTAAATTAAATGTACTCTTTCTAGAAAAAAAATACTACAAAGATAATTCAATATTAAGAACTCTATTAATATCCCTTATCATATAACTAGATCAAAGGAGAAAAAACTTATAATCGTTTCTTCGCATAACTAAAAGACATTCAATAATAAAAATTTAACATCATTTGCTAATGTAAAATAGAGACAGAATACTATGCCATTAATAAGAAAAAGTGTATATATTTAATGATGATAGGATTTTAAGCTAAATGATGAAAAATGGAAGTGGTGTTCTCATTAAAGTTAGAAACTCCACAAATGGTCATTATTACCAGCAGTAACATTGTTCTAGGCATGCTACTCAATGTAATTAAGCTAAGAAAAAGGAATAAGCAGCATAAATAATGGAAAATAAGGGGAAATTATCATGATTTGCAGATGACAGCCTATCTATAAAACCAAAGAAAATCAGCTGAAAAATAGGTAAGTTAAAGATTTCAGAAGATAGTTTCAAAGCAAATGTGTAAAAGTCAAAAGCTTTCAAACTATGTACCAGCCTAGCCACTTATAAACCATAGTGGGAACAAGATCATATCAGAAGGGTCATGAAAATATACAACACTTAGAAATAAACACTTATTGAAATATATGGGACCAATGTGAAGAAAACCACTAAATATTCCTTTACTGAAAGAAATAATGGAAACTTGAGTAAGCAAAGAACCATGTCCTCCTGAACTGGCTGATCCTATCCAGCAGCAACATTATATCAATCTAGTTTGTGAAATTTCAAGTTCTTCTTGCATGCCCAGGTGGAGAGATGCAGAAAACACAGGATATATGTTCTGAATTCAGATGGAGATCTGAGCTGGCAAGGGATATCTGGGAGCTACCACTGTAGAGTGAACGGTTGCAGCCACAAACATGGATGAATCCCGTAGGAGCACATGGAGTACAAAGAGAGATGGACCAAAGACCAAATTTTAGAGAACACCAACATTCATAGGGTGTACAGGGGCAGAGAAGCCAGTAAATGAGACTAAGATGGTGGGTGTTAAGACGGAGGAGAAAAAGCAGTAGGGAGCATCGTCACAGAAACCAAAGGAGCCAGCCTTAAGAAAAAGAGTGTCTACATGGTCATTTGTTACAAAGGGGTAAAGGGCAAGATAAAAATGGGGAATCTGTGATATTTGACTTCTATGGGATTTCTGCTCACCGTGGCAAATCAGCAGTTTCAGAGGAATTAGGGGGTGCCAAAGTTGAGGCGAGGATTGTTGAATTTCTTACGATGCTAATAGCCACACGGAATCTACCGGTTAATGTGTGAAGTCACTAAACCCTGACAAGTCTCAATTTCCTCATCTATAAAGTGGAGGGGTGTTACAGAAAAAGAAAGTGAGACCATGACTGTAAAGTATTTTATAAACTATAAACCACCCTACAAAGAGATGGTGTTATTTTTAGTTCTGACCATCTTCCGGGTAATATTTTCACATGAAATGTGTTACAGGTGATGGCACTGAGATAATGGCCCTGAGAAATTGCCCCATCACTTCCTCTGTAGTCCCAATTTCTCATCCCAAGGCAGGTTCTGCAGGCTTGTTAACACAGAAACATGATCTGCCATGAGCTTCTGCGCTGACGCAGACGAAGCTTTTGGGGAAGCCAACTGATCTGAAAGGTTTTGCAATGCCATGCATTGTTTCAGCCAACGAAGAGGACAGAATTCCAGCCCCAATGAAGTAAGGTGGCAGAATATGTTCCTGTTTGCCTAAGCAGATGCCAGCACTTAAATAAATACCATGTTCCTTCCCAGAACTTAGCTGGAAAGCACTCCCACCAAACATAACCCTGAGATGCTTGGCATATCGCCCAAACCTGCTGACATTTCAATTGTCATTCCCCCATTGTTCGGATCTCAAATGGCCACAGGGCTGACATTTCTCTAGACCCTCAGTGGGAACATTTCAGTGACAACTATCAAGTGATCATAACATAATGGGCTTAGACTCACGTTCCTTCCTTTCTTCATCCATCCCTACAAACTACATTTGCTAAGCATCTATGAAATGCCAGGCGCTTCACCAGTGATAAGGTTCACAAAGATGAACGATACTGAGTTGCCCCTGAAGAGCTCGTTGTTTAGTGAAAAAGAGAAGCATGGCAGCACTTCATTACAATACAATGAAATAAAAACTTTAATAAATGTGTGTCCAAAGTGCTACAGGAACCTTGAAAAGGGCATCCAGCCTGCCAGTTCAGACAGAAGACCAAGAGTTGAAGTGTCAGAGGTCTAACTCCTTCTAATTCTGAGAATAGCAAGCTTAGCAGTTGGTACACAGCAGGTGTTCAATTAATGCTCAATAAATGATTGATGAATACCACCAAACATGCCTATAGACCACAGCTCTCCTAATCACCTCACTTCTATTCCCATTAGGGTAGTTGATTTCTAAGGGGATAGGGAAAGGTTCTCCCTTGGAGAATGGAATATACACGGCATTCTAGCATCCTTAGAAGGTGGACCAATGACCATTAATCCCAAAGAAAGATGGGGCCAATCTCTCTTTCTCTCTCTCTTTTTAAAGGTTTTATTTATTTATTTGAGAGAGGGAGAGAGAATGAGAATGAGAGAAAGAGCACAAGCAGGGAAGGGGCAGAAGGAGAGGGAGAAGCAGACTCCCCGCTGAGCAGAGAGCCTGATGTGGGGCTTGATCTCAGGACCCTTGAGATCATGACCTGAGCCAAAGGCAGACACTTAACCACTGAGCCACCCCAGGCACCCTGGGTCAAAACCTCTTGTAAGACTTGTTATAGGCAAAAGCTCAGTGGGTAAGCTGGCCAGGAATGGCACTGTGGTCACAGTCACCCTAATTGAATCTCTCAAGACATCATGGCACAGGATGGATGCAGGGGTCAATGGGAATCTTCCAAAGTCATCCAGACCTCAGTGGGACATTATGAAAGATTGCTGCTAGGAAGACAGTCCTGACACCAAAATGGGGGGCACTCACCCACTGAAGGTCACTGACCCCATTTGTCAAATACCAGTGCTCTCTGGCTGTACTCAGATGTCTCTTCCAAATCTAAGAAACTAGGATTTGTTTTTTGAATCAGGAAAAAAAATTTTTTTTAATATTTTTCATTCATTATTTTATTAACATATAATGTATTATTTGCCCCAGGGGTACAGGTCTGTGAATTATCAGACTTAAGCAATTCGCAGCACTCACCATAGCCCATACCCTCCCCCATGTCCATAACCCAACCACTCTCTCCTTACCCCCCTCCCCCCAGCAACCCTCTGTTTTTTGTGAGATTAAGAGACTCTTACAGTTTATCTCCTTCCCGATCTCATCTTGTTTCATTTCTGAATCAGGAAAAAAAATTTTAAATGAATCTCTTAGTTCTTAGAGTAGTTGAGTACCACTGGGGAAGAAACAAGAGTAGCAAGATTCTGAAATTCACCCAACACATTCCCCATTTCCTTCCATGTGACTGCTAACCCTTTTCACTTGTCAGGTAGGACAACCCAGGAAACAAAACAGAGGAGTCAGTTTTAACTCCCACGTGCAAGAGTTTGACTTCTCACACATCCTTTCTTCCTCCTCATGCTAATTCCAAGTCATTAACATCATGTAAATCGTTTAACCAGACTCATTTAACTTTTTACTGGAGATACTGGCTATGGACAGCACTGTTCAGCTGCATTCAGGTCGTCTACCGAGAAAACCACTGGGGTGTCCCTACGGTATAAGGACATTATCAGCCTCGGTGAGGGGCTGGCCTCCCTGTAAGATTTCAAGAAAGCCTGAGCCTGCTGGCTAATGGATTAATTGAAAGGCAGGGCTGGGAGCCTTGCTGGGCAGGACACGAGTTTCCTCAGGTGTCCCCTGCTAGTGCCCAAAGCAGTGCCTGGCCCCATAGGAAGGCTGAGCCCCACGCTGTCTTTCTCCCAGGTTCCTGGCTTCCCCTGAGATCTCAATGATCAGGGTCGTGCTACTGCTGCTGAGGCATGAACATCGTGTTGCTGAAAACCTCCAAGTAACAACCTCCCTGAGGGAACCACCAGGGAGTAGTTAGACCTTTAAGACTGAGCATGTCACAAGGGAGGGCTGCATTACTGAAGCTGTTCGCTCTAGGAGATTTCTAATTGGAAGTTTGGCCCCAGGGAGATAATCAGCCAAGCAAAAAACGCTGGGGATTCAGGACCAAACCCAGCACAGCTGAGTGAGAAATGCCAGCCTGTCAGCCACCCCGCCATGGTGCCTCTCTCTGACAAGTGTTTCCCATCTGTCCCTGCCCTTTTATCACCACTGTAGGACGGGCACTCCTGCCTGAACCGTGACCAGAGGCTCTTAATTGCCCTGTGTTCTCTGGTCTTCTTGCCCTAGTCTCTCCCTGTCCATCCACCCTGCAATTCGGCTGCTGTCAGGGGAGTCCCTTAACTCACTCTCCAGAGCATGCTCAGCTCCTGTTAGGTCCCCGTTATTCCTTCTGGCTCACTGTGGGCTGCTAGCTTCAGAAGCTGCATCTAGTCCACTTCCCGCCTCACTCACGGCCGCAGGCCTGGGGAAGCCTGCTTTCTCAGGGCCCCAGGTTCTCACCATGGTCCTTGGCTCACCCAGATTCATCTCTGACCCCACTTCCCCACTTCTCCATACCAAAGCAATACACACGGTAAATACAACTTCATTTATTTCAGAAGGTTGGTCCACCTCGACTTCTATTTTGAAAATAATGAAAACAAAACCCAAAATATTTAGGAACTTTCCCTAAGTCCTGGCATCCATACCTATCTCACCTTCATCCTGAGGAATGCTCTTTCCCTTCTTGAGATTTCAGCTCCTAACATAATCCGAATTCTCAGGTCTAATTACCCTCTTTCCTGGTATGGCCTAGTAAGCCTCAAGCTCACTTAGCATCCTCTGGATTTAATTTCCTCTCCTGCCTTAAGCAACCCCTTTCTATCCTGTCTCTCTCTTTTTCTCTCCCTTCCTTTTCTCATGTCCCCTGCTCTTTGCTTGCATAGCTCTTCCCCTTCTCTCCATCTCCATCTCCCTCACTATCAACCATCCCATTCATCTCACCCCATCTCCAGTTCATCTGGCCCTGCTCGTTTGCAGAAGGGCCTATTCCTTCCACAGAGATCACCATACCCTGTTTTGAAAGGCCACAGAGCTCACGTACACATCGACAAGGTCAAGAACATCATCTTCCTGCCGTGGGAAGTCTGCCATATTACTCTCCCTCACCATATTCCTTGTGAAACCACATTGATGTTTTATCATATCCACATGGCTGGAGGGAGAGTTTTGGAAAGGAGAAGGGACACAACATGTGTCAAAAAGCACAGAAACCTCTAGAATAAAGAAGATGGAAGAGGTAGCTGGCCTTAGTAGAAGCTCATTCAAAAACTCTTAAAAGAAGTCAAGAAGATTTAAAATACATTCTATTAACTTGAACCCAGGCTGGGCGAATTCTAGTTCATGGGCCAAATCTGGGCTGTTTTCTGTATGGCCTAAGGTTCAGAAATACTTTTTACATTTTTAAAAGATTAATTAAAAAATAAAAAGGGAGACATTTCATAATGTGTGAGAATTCTATGAAATGCAAATTTTAGTGTCCATAAACTAGATTTTCCTGTAACACAGCCACACTCGTTGACTGATGTATGATCCATGGCTTCTTTCATGCTAGCTACAATGGCAGAGCCCAGTAGTTAGTGTCACTGGTGAGACCCCTGGACCCCCTGAGCTCAGGATTGACCCCATGAACTCATGAAATTTCTAGAGGCATCTGCCCAACTGCCAATATCATCTTTTAGGAACTAAGAAAATTGCTGGAAGAGGAGAAGAAACATTGAAGGATGAGGCGGTGCAGAGGAATCAATCAGAAAGTGCCTGACAGTTACCTCAGCTTCATTACAATGTTGCAACCCCCTCTGATTATTCATCCCAAGCCCTAATAAAAGCAGTTTGCTTGCCCCTTTCTGGGGAGTCACGACTCTGGGCTTTGGACACTCTTCCTCATGACCTCCTTATTTGTACAAATAAAGATATCTTTGTGTTTTCAAGTCCACCTATCCAGTCTCTGTCTGTAACTCACCAAGAAGTGGGCCAACTTTAGTCTGATAACGTTGGGACATAAAGTAGTTACAACATTTATGGCCCATAAAGCCTGAAATATTTATTCTCTGACTGTAATAGGTTGAATGGTGGCCCCCGAAAACAGCAGGGCTATGCCCTGGTATCCGGATCCAGTGCACTTTACTTTGTTTGGAAAAAGAGTCTTTGCAGAGGAAATTAATGATATTAAAGATGAGCTCATCCTGGTTTACTGGGGTGGGTACAAAATCCAATTTCAAGTGTTCCTACAAGAGACAGAAGAGAGGAAGACACAGACACGGAGGAGAAGGCCATATCTCAAGGAGGCAGGGACTGACATTATGAAGCCCGAAAGCCAAGGAGCCCCTGGCATCACCCAAACCTGGAAGGGGCAAATAAAGGTTCTCTTCTAGAGTCTTTGCAGGGAATGCAGCCCTGCTAACACTTCGATTTTAGACTTTCGACCTCTAGGCTTGGGGAAAAAAAATGGTCTGTTGTTTTAAGCCAGCCAGTTTGTGCTGACTTGTTAAAAAAGCCCTAGGAGGGACGCCTGGGTGGCTCAGTTGGTTGGGTGGCTGCCTTCGGCTCAGGTCATGATCCCAGCGTTCCTGGGATCGAGTCCCACATCGGGCTCCTTACTCAGCAGGGAGCCTGCTTCTCTCTCTGTCTCTTCCTGCCATTCTGTCTGCATGTGCTCGTGCGCTCTCTCTCTCTCTGACAAATAAATAAATAAAATCTTAAAAAAAAAAAAAAAAAGCCCTAGGAAACTGACACACTGACCTTTTCCAGATTTTTGCCAACCTCTGTGCTTACCTGTATTTCTACATTATATTTTGTTATGCTCATTCAAGTTTGTTTTTTCCCAAAGGAGACAGAGGATACACTGTGTTTCTATGAACTTAAGATGAAAAAGAAAATGTGAAAGACTGCTTGTCCTATACTCCCAAAACAGAGGCTCAGGTCCCATGGATAAACCTTTCATTAGCAAGGTAAGGACCTAAAAGACAAGGATTTGACTTAGTGGGATCAGAGAATGCACTGAAAAGAACTGAAAAAGGAGGACTGTATCCACCTGGTTCCCCACTGTTTAGATACAATGTGCCAAGGAAGGGCGGATGAGCAGCCCAGGCAGTGCCCAGATAGCCGAGGGCCAGGGTCATGACAACAGGCCTCAGTGGGAGCCCCACCATCCCTGTCCCAGGGCAGAGACCAGGCACAGGTATGCACTGCCCTCACACCTTGGAATTGTCCAAAAAAAAAAAAAAAAAAAAAAAAAAGGAAAAAATTATAAACGTATTTCTTTTCCTCAGGAAGAGGTTGGTCTTAAGAAATTTAAATATTTCATTTTGTTCTTTCAGTTCTGGCTACTGGCCATTAGCAGGAAGACGGGGGAAGAAGCCTGAATGAAAATCTTCTCATTATTCAGAAAAAAAAATTCACAGCAGTGAAGCAATTTACAGCCTTTCTACCTAGAGACAGGGAGGAAAGAATATTCTGAATCCAAATCCCCATGGAAATGATCTTTAGTTCAGAGCTTGTTTCTCAAAGAACTTGCATATAGACTCATGGATTTGTGCAATTCTCATTATAATCTCATAGGTTAGCTCTAAACCTTATTTGATGTCTGAGAGAATGGAGCCTAGCTCTGGTGAGAATTTATTTAAGATTGCAGAGACAGCTGAGGATGGAGAGAATATGAGACTCTAACTATGACCTGAGTTGGTTTTCCAACACTCTTTACTGCTTTAGGGTCTAATTCACTTCAGGTTAATGTCTCTGAGAGCTTCAGATGGGCAAAGGCCTGGGCTTTTCTTGGAAAAGCATTATTCCGAGTAACTACCTGATCTATATAGTTTCTATTAAGCAAAGGGGACATGAAGAGGTTTCCAAGATCTACTAACTCTCTCTTGCTCTCTGCCTTCTTCCTAGGCAGAACATGCAAATTGTGTATTTCCAGGGTCTGATTTAATAAAAGGGACTGCTCTGAGAGGCAGCATCAAGACAGCTATTTTCCAAGATAAGATACATACTTAGTTAGATCAATAGCAAAAATGGAAATGGCCCTGACAGGGGGCTCTACCCCCTGCCTCAAGCAAAATTCAAACCTTAGAATTTGTTAGTTTTTAACAGCAGGGTTAGAAGTTGTTTTTGTCCGCTTTGGGCGATTGCCATATATTTTCCTCAATTAATTTTTGTTGAGATGCCTGCCGCGTGTGTGGTGTAGCACAGGGAATCAGCTGACTGTTTGCACCGTAATCTAATTTGGCAGCTGGGCCCTGAATACTGAGTATTACTCAAATTAACATGCTCAGGATAGCAGAGGAAGTAGAATTGTAGAGAGGAGGCTGGCTCTGTGGCTAACAGTGAGAGCTGAGGCTCTGCTGTGAGCGCAGATGGTCTGGTGTCCCAGCAGTGGCTCTGCTTCAGATCAGCTGTGGGGCTTCCAACAAGTTACCTCAATCTCTGAGCTTCAGCCTCCTCATTCATAAAACCGAAATAATCATTGCATCAGTTTCTAAGGGTGGTGTAGTGAGTGCTTCAGATGTATTATCTTATTTAATTCTTAGAACCACCAGCTGGTAAAATAACTCTTTATCGGTACTTTTATTTCAGAGAGCGGGCCTGTAGGATAAGTAAAGTAACTAATTTGGTCAGAAAGGCCAAGGAATAAGAGACCTGATTTCTCGTCCAGCTTGGTGATTATTAACTAATTCCAGATCTGTAAGGGTTGAGAGAGCAGATCCCAAATAACATGCCTCCCCCATTCACATTATTTTAAGTATTAAGTACTCAGGCCCACAGCAAAGTAAAGAATTCAAATGGGGAAGGCATGTTATAAAAAGTCAACTGGTAAGTATTGAACCCAGTTAAATGAAAATAATTCTTTTTTTAAGATTTTACTTATTTATTTGAGAGAGAGTGAGAGAGAGCATAAGAGGGGAGAGAGTAAGAGGGAGAAGCAGACTCCCTGCTAAGCAGGGAACCTGATGCGGGACTTGATCCAGGAATTCTGGGATCATGACCCGATAAGGCAGTCGCTTAACCAACTGAGCCACCCAGGCACCCAAATTAAAAGAATTATTAATTGTTACAATATCTTTTTGTTTAAAAAAAAATCCAATAAATTGTGATTTTTCTCTTGTCCAACTTACTGAGAAATAATTCAGGGAAAAAAAAGAAACTATTTCCTATAAAACTGGAAATTCTGAATATTCCTCAATGCCAGGAAACAGAATTTCTATTAATCAAAGTTCTGAGGAAGCTTACCGGCCAGAGAAAGGAAAAGGGTGGTAGGGCATTCTCTAAAGCTATGTCTACCACAGATCTTTTCTTTCAAAACATGGAGTCTTCCCACCAGAGAAAGTGAAGCTAAACTAGATTTGACTTCTGGAACAATTGGAGCCGTTTTTGGTACATTTTCCTTGGCATTAATTACTGTTTTCTTGCATCAATTCTGGGACTATAATTACTCACAAAGCTGTGTGACTAGGAGTGCTTATAACTAAGAGGGTCAGGTTGGCAACTGGAAGGAGCTAAGCCTGACAGAGTTGTGGTGCATTCTCAGAGTTCTGCTGAATACTAGAAGAACTATTTACTGAGCATTTACTATTTGCCAAGCAAACGTACCATTCACTTACTTAGATAAAATACTAAAAAGAATATCTGACTATGCAGGAATCATTGCTGCTCATGAAAAGATAAACAGGCAGTGATACTCAATGTTTCCTCCTGGCAATACATTTGCATAAATAAAATAATTCAAACAGCAAAAAACTTGCTAGAAAATATGAATATCAAATGAACTTGATCTTATGATCTGAAATGAGAATTTTGTCCCCTCATTGTGGACAGTGAGGGGAATCAGGTTAAACAACAACAACATACATACATATGGAGTTTATAGAAAAACCTACTCTAAGAGGACCTCTCTAGAATAAAGGATGAATAAATAGGGAAAAAAAATCAAGCTTAGAATCGATGAAGTAGGACTATGTATTATAGAAGGGGGAGAACATAACACTCAAAAGGCAGGGGAAAGCATAATTTTCAAAAAACAATTTGCTACAGGTTCCAGAAATAAGTTTTATAGTACAATTGCTTTGGGCTTTAAAAACTATTCAAGATAACGTGAAGTCTATGAGGCAGATGTAGGATGAGATCAAAGAAATTAAAGTTGAAATAAGAGAAGATCTAATTGGGGGGAGAAATCAAACTTAGAATGGAATGGAAAAAAAACAGTGATGGACACGAGAACAATTTCGAAGGAATTAAAATGGCAGCTATAGAATTAAATTCAGCATTAGAATAAATACATTGGAGAAAGCAAATTAGCAATAAATAAACCAGCTTTAGAAGTTGTTCCAGGACAAAAAGGAAAAGGAGAAGATTAGAAGAATGAAGAAATTGGAAATTTTGAACAGGAGAATTATATAATTTGAACAGAATTAATGTTTGAGATGTAAAAGAAGAAAAATATTTCTGAATTGAGTAAAGATCTGGGACTGGTTATGCTAAGCAAAATCAATGTATGTGGGAAAGTGATACACACCTAGAGATATTCTAGTACATTTTTTTTTCTTATTTCAAGAGTAAAGAAGAAGTTTACCAATCAAGAAGATACATATTTTGCCTGTAGGGAAAAAAATCATGCTGGCCTCATAATTCCCTCCTACTATAATGCCAGAAAATAAAGGAGCCATGTTTATAAAATTACAGGAGGCGAAATCTTACAGTCTGAGAATTGTCTACCTGAGTTGTTATCTATGACTTAAGCCATCAGAAAAACTCAGGAACATAAAAGCTCGGAAAGTCTACCAGCCATACCATCGCCCAAATAACAGCAACAACAAATCCCCCCAAACCACTTAAACATATTATTCAGTTGGAGAGAAACAGTTCAAAATAGCGTAAGAAGAGAGAAGCTGTTCACTAAAACTGTTATGGCTACAATTACAACAATTTAAATTGAAAATTAAGGCTTAATAATAGTTATAATACTATTATAAGGCTTAATACAAATGTTAAAAATAGCCATGGAAGGACAATATATACAGCATAAAGTACAACAGAAAACTATGAATTAAAATTCCATAAATAGCTCTTGGCTACTGTGACAGGGCTGGATAGATCCCAACCAGGCTGAGGATACCAGATCTCAGTGTCCTCCCCGCCCTTTGATTCTTCCCTGCTTTGACCATGAAGCCCTTCAATAACATGGTTTGAACCTAGAAAAAAATGCTATATAGTAGTAATAATAATAATAATAATAATAATAATGATGATGATAATGATAACAAAAACTGAGAGAGTGGGAGAAAGACAAAAGAGAATTAAAAATTCATGCTAAAAATCTTTCATAGACTTAGCCAATACATAGTTTTAGTCTTGGCATTGACATTGATATAAATAGTTTCAAGCATTTTTTTTCTTAAATATAAAATTAACCCCTAGAAAAATAACAGTAGAGTGCAAAACTTTCAAATTACTAGAGAAAACAAAGTTAAAGGAAACATAGTCCATATGTGAAGGGGGGCTAAAAAAAAGAAAACTACTAAAACACTAAAGAGACAACAAAAAAATCATGTAAAACAGAAGCGGAAGCAGACCAGGCATATTTATTAGGACAAGAAGTGTTAATGGATAAAACATGTTTACTAAAAAAAAAAAAAACAAAAACTAAAAGATCAGCAGCATGTAGAAACTATAAACTTCCTAAAATCCTATTACCTAGGAAAGGTTTCAAATAAAAAGATGGACACTCTGTGTATAAATTCAGCTTATGGACTTGAGTCATATCTTCTCATCAGCTATTGGGAAAAACATGGGCAGTGTTGGGTCAAGAACAAGTGGATGAATCAGGTAATCACTAATCCAGAGTGAATATTTGATGGATTTATCAAAACTAAAGCAGAGAAGCCCCACCAAGGCTCTAATAAGTTTAGACTATCCTTTAAAAAAAAAAGAAAGAAAGAAAGAAAAGGAAATGTTGGAAACCTTCCCATTAACATCACTCAGGAGCATATTGGAAATCTATTTGCAGAACATGAGCCAAAGAATATTCTGAAAGTGCCTTTTATAATAAACTACTGTTCCTTTGTGACTTGTACAAATTCAGAAGACAGCCATGCAATAAAAAATTTAAATTACCAGATTTATGAAGGTCAAACGTATCTCAAAATATTGTATGTTTTCATGACCCCACATAAATGTCTTTCAGAAAAACTGACAATTTCTTAAAAAAAATGTGGTAGAGGTACACAGCTTAGCATACTTTAACCAATTCAAGTCAATGGCCAATGGTCCTAGATTTCCAAATAATAGCAGTAGAAAACCAGTATCTTCATAAAAAACTTTGTAATATTAAGTTATTTTAGGGAAGAAAGACATGGGACTAGAACAACAAAACATACCAGTGCAAAGGAGAACTTCAGCTGGAAATGAAAGATATATCAAAGGGAGTAGGTTTGTTTGAGGTCTGTTTTATCTCAGACATATTTAATTATATTTCATGACTTTCTTGGTTGAGGAGACAGTTTCCTGTAATTGAAGGTCAATATGATTATATTTTTAGCATATTTTTGTGTGTGCACTATTTATGTCTGGGTGACACTCAGGGTATTGACTTTTTTAACTTAACATCTTTTTGGGCCTTAATTTTATGTTACCCTTTCCTTTAAAGATGGATGACGCAGATAAATTTTGTTGATATTTCAAGGTTGTTAAAATTCCATTCTAGGATTCCCTTTATAATTAGCTATACTGAATATGAAGTGCTATTTTTCACTTATGGGAGACACTGCTGGTGCTCTCCATATCCAGTTATTTTCTCTGTCCCAGTCCTGTTAGAGATTACAATTCTCAGTCCCATTGCAGCTAGACAAGATGGTGTGACTAAGTATAGCCAACAAAATGTGAATGGAAGCCACATGTGTTATTTCCAAGCTAGGGTGGTTGCTTGCTGGGGTACCTGGGTGGCTCAGTTCGTTAAACATCTGCCTTCAGCTCAGGTCATGATCTCAGGGTCCTGCTTAGGGTGGAGCCTGCTTCTCTCTCTGCCTCTGCTTCTCCCCCAACTCCTGCACTTGTGCTCTTTCTCTCTCTCGCAAATAAATAAATAAAATCTTAAAAAAATAAACTTTAAGATGGTTGATTGCTAATATACCACTCCACTTTCCACCTTGTCCTGCCATGGTAACCATGGAAATCATGTGCTAAAATGGCAGTGTCACAAGATGGAGAAAGATTTGATTCCTGAGTCATCAGATGGAGGAGAGCCTCTGCAGACTCCCCACCAGACTTTGGGAGAGCAAGCAATAAACTTCTGTGGTAAACTACTGGGAATTCAGGGTTTCTCTATTATAGCTGCTTTTGATTACTTGTCCTAATGTGAGATTTCTTGGTGCTTCCTTTTGGGTCAAGTTTCTTAGGATCTATAAATATTTTATTTGAATGAAAATGTGAATCAACTGATAGCAGGTAAAATGTACAAACTCAAGGCTGTTATATAATCACTAATAATCAATTTATTGTCTCATTTATATGGTATTCTATTCTAAACACTTTTTAAAAAAATATTTTATTTATTTGACAGACAGATCACAAGTAGGCAGAGAGGCAGGCAGAGAGAGGAGGAAGCAGGCTCCCCGCTGAGCAAAGAGCCTGATGCGGGGCTCCATTCCAGGACCCTGGGATCATGACCTGAGCTGAAGGCAGAGGCTTTAACCCACTGAGTCACCCAGGTGCCCCTACATGGTATTCTATTAAATATAATTCTATACTTATTGTGTGCTAGGGCAAATACTGCCAGGTTTATTATTATTATTATGCTTTTACTTGAATCTTTATCAGATAACCAGGATAAAAAAGTTGAGATAGGAACACTGAACTCTGAACTGCCTAATGACTTATTCTCAGGTAGCTGGTGCACAGGTATGTTAAAAATATGACATTCAACACTTAAAGTATTCTATGGTTTATTTTGAAGAAGAGTGTTTATTCAACATAAATATGTAGATGTCTTAATAGCAAGGGAGGGGAGACAGATAAAGAGATTAATTCTTATCCCAGTATTGCACTATTACTCTTCATGACCTTACTTACTGTATTCAATGAAATTGAAAATAGAATCATTTAAGTTTCTCCGTGTAGGTTAATCAGTTTATATAATTTTGTACAAAATGATTGTTCTTCTATTTCTTTGAAGAAAGAAGTGCTTTCATGAAGTGGTGTAAACACTGTCATTCTAATCTTTCAGTAAAAACACATACCCTTAAAAAATAAATGCACATACAAAGGCAGATCAGGCATAAACTGGTGATTTAAAAAGAGCAACAATCTTGGAAATTATTTGTGGAAAGATTGGGCAGTTTAATAAGTAAACTTTTTTTTTTAAGAGATTATATGATTCCTATGATTTATAACCATAAGGAGAAAGAGGTAAAGCCTCCAAATTCATTTCATGAAGTATAATCTTAATGAATCATCAGTCTGCCCTCATAGGTCTTCCTTCAACTCAAAAGAGCTAAATAAAATATCTGCAATACCAATTCACAAGCACAATCCAGATAACACACCATGGTCTAAGCAGAATTATCCATGACTATAGTTAATGTGGCTCCTGGGGTTGCAAGCAGGTCTTCTCTATTGGGCTCTTATTCCACAAGACCCACTCCCATTGGCCCAGCTCAAGCCTAGACTTGGTCTCTGTAGAGACTCTTGACAATGCTTAGTCCTAGGCTCCTTCAACACTTTACAAAACTAATTATTGGGTAGAATAAAGCCAAGGCACGAGGTTAGGTGCATGACAACCTGATACTGAACTAGCCCCAACTCTGCTCCAGGATTTCATGGCTCTTCCTGTTAGGGTGTTTGTGTTGAATTAGAGGCACGAATGCACTACACCTCACATTAGCAGGAACACTGGATGAACTGCATGAGCATGGATAATCTTACTATCTTCCCAAAGGGGCTTGTCAGAAGTTAGATTAGGGCTCAGATGCCCTACTGCCATAAAGAAAGCCACTAAGAAGATGCCTCAACATAAATTGGCCACAGCTTGACTTCTATCCCTTTTCAAGTATAAGCTCATGAAAGAGTAAGGGGCATAAGGGTCTATCTGCTCACAACAAACTATTTATGGATAGAGAACCAAGAGATGATGCTCACTGGAGGCTGGTGTCCTAACTTCTATCCTCAGGATCAGAATATCAGACACTGACATTCCTTTAGCTCCAGGTCTCTGTCCTTTAGTCCTCTGTTCCTGATACAAGTGACCACCAGTGGAGTTAGGAAAATAGCCCACATTCTGTCAAGGTCTTCTCCCCAAGCTCATACTTTCTTCCCCTCTGTCACACAGTGAACTCTCCCATCAAGCTTATACCTTTCAGAATGACTTTTTAACAAGAACAAAAACTCCATACTGTAATGAGTCCGTTCAAACAGTTAACATCTATTATGGAGCACACAAATATCCCTTTCACCGTTACTCCTTAATTAAAAAAGTCATACAAATGAGCATTCCCTAAAGGAACGCTTTTCCCAACACTGTGAGTACAGACTCTTGGCCAATTCAAAACATGTAATCATAAGCACAAGGCTCTATTAAAATAAGAATGACTTAATATTAAGACCTTCATTAATAAGAAAAATGTCACATCCTTAGGTCATAGTAGAAAAACACGCAGCCATCAGGATAAAGACCAGAAATAGATCGAGTAAAATTCAATATCCATTTTTTAAAAAGTAGTCTCCGCACTCAGTGTGGGGCTCGAACTCACAACGCCAAGATCAAGAGTCATGTGCTCTACCGACTGAGCCAGCCATGTGTCCCTCAACATCCATTTTTGATGCAATCTTAGAAACAAGGGCAGATCCTTCCTCTGGATGATAAAAAGCACCACAAAACAACAAACAAAATATAAAATTAGGAAGTTACAAAAAGTATTATTATTTTGGTTCAGATGTCCACTGTTACTCCTATGGTTTAATATAGGTGCTTTGAGCAATTCAGTACAATAACATGATTATTTAACTTGAAAATTCAAGAGGATTGTAATGAACACGTACTTGACTACTGGCCAAATAATCAGCACCCTTTTCTCCCTCCCCATCTCTCCCCTACTCCAACATATGCTATTATTGGCCTTTGGCCTCTGGCCCATTACTGACTTTTCCAGAAGTAGAGGATGCAATTGATCTGACCAATAGTCTCTTCCCAAGCCCTTTTGCAAGAGACAGAGCAAGAGTAAGGTAATGAGATCACAGCAAGGTAGTGAGCTAGAGATGGGCAGCTGCAATTGCAAAATGTAAAATTTGAATGCCATTGGAGGTTATATCCTTTCTTATTTGGTTCAAGCTATCTGAGGTATGCTATTTGCTGGGAGATAGAATGAAGGATGGAACAAGCATTCGGAGAGTTCCAGAACCAAGAGAGAGGAAAGCCCAGTTTTAGTTCATTCTGAGATGCAGCTGCAGCCCTCCCTTTGGGTTATGTAAGATGCCTCAGTGTTCTTATAATAAAATATGCCTTTTGCTTGTGGTAGTTTAAGTTGAGCTAATGCAAGGAGGGAGCTTGTTACAAAATAGATATAAAGTGATAGATTTTTCATGTATTCACATTAATACCATACATATTCATGTTAATAAGTGAATATATATGACAAAACATACTTCCCCACAGTAGCAACAAAAAGATAAACTATAGGAGCAATCTAATTAAAAAGTACAGGACATTTGTATGATGAATACATTGAATACTTAACAGAGGTAAAATGGAAAACTTAAAAATGAAAGGCTTATAACATTGAGGGAGTGAATTGACTGTCCATGATTTTATATTTTAATACAATTCCAATAAAAATTAGAGTGTATTTTCTTGGACCATGACTTGGACCATACCTAATCTTGGCATGATAGAGAACTTTCTAACCTTAAAACTAGTAACAAACAATGCTCAATAATGTAACTATGTAAAACTTCTGAATGTCAAAAAACATCTTTAAAAATTTAAGAAATGAATAACAAAGTTGAAATAATGTTTGCATCTTATATTAAGAAGAATTAATACCATTAATGTAGAGGTAACTCTCAGAAACCAATCTGAGAAATAAGCAAATAAATCCCAATATAAAAATGGGCAAAAGAGTTAAATAAACCAGTTTCAAAATGTAAGAAATACAAATGGCCAACAGAAATATCGGCGGGGGGGTGGGGGGAGGTTAGGCTTATTAGTAAGCAAAGAAATGCAGTTGGTACAATAGCACGATATCAATTTTTCACTCATCAGTTTGTCAAATATTAATGACAAGTTGCATAGTTACCAATTGCCAAGGTGCAAAATCAGGCATTTTCATAGACTACTGGAGAGATGAGTTCAGACCTTTCAAGAAGTAAATTCAATAACATGTCAAGAGTTTTGGCATTTGGAAAAACAATCTTTGACTTGAAATTCCAATTTTAGAAATTTGTCCTATGGAAATACTCAAGTTTGCTTAGACTTATGTGGAAAAATGTTTGTCACTCATTATTTTTTAAAATCTTGAAATGGATGTCCAATGAAAGGTAATTGATTAAATGAATTATTACCACAAATAGTGTGGCAGGCAGAAAAATACTCTCTCTACCCATAAAATGTCCAAGTTGTAATCCCAGGAGCCTGTAAATAAATAAATACACAATCTTACATGGTAAAGGGACTTTGCAGATGTGATTAAATTAAGGACATTAAAATAGGGGATTATCCTGGATTATCAGATGGGCCTAATTTATTCACGTGGGTTCTTAAAAGCAAAGAATCCTTCTCAACTCTGGTCTCTGGGGAGGCATGACAACCAGGCAATCAGACTCAATGATTCTGACTCTGAAGATGGAGGAGAGACAATGAGCCAAGGAATGCCGTTGACATGTAAGAGCTGGAAAAGGCAAGGAAACATTCTTCTCCAGCATGCCAGAAAAGAACAGAGCCCTGCCAACACCTTGATTTTAGCATCTATTCGATTTCTAACTTACAGAGCTATAAGAGAATACCTTTGTATTGTTTCAAGCCATTAAGTTTGGGGTAATTTGTTACTGCAGCAGTAGAAAACTAATACAAATGGGATACTTTGTGGTTAGTAGCCAAAAATCATATTGGTTAAGAATTTATTTAAAGTAAAAAGCTGATTATAAAACTGTAAGTATGATAGCCAAGTTCCAATGATGAAATGTAAATACAGTAGCATGATTATTTCTGGGTGCTGTAATTTTGAGGCTTTTCCTTGATTATATATTTTCCAGATTTTCTAAAATAGATCTTCTTTGTAATCAGAAAAAAAAAGTGTAAGTGTTAAGTAAAATGCACTTTAACTTATATTAGTCTAATTAGTTAATCAACAATAATTAATTTACGATGGCTTTACTTCAACAGTACCTTCCAAACCTACCTAAATCCTAGCCTTAAACTTATTTCTGTAGAAACATAGCAGAATGGGATTCACTTCTCTTCTCCCAAAATAACACTGTGCTGAACTTGTCTTCCTGGTTATCTTGTTTTTAACCTTAGTATCTGATGCTTTTGCACATTTCCATAACTTTTTCTACTTTGCTGAATACTGCATTGCAAGCATAAAGTCTAAAGAGGCTTTGTCATGGGGTGATTTATTAACTGACTGCTAGATTAACTGTGAAGTGATAGTCACCAAATATTTGTGGGTTTCTTTTGTTGTTGTTGTGTTTTTTTTTTTTAAGATTTTACTTATTTGTCAGAGAGAGAGGGAGAGAGAGGCAAGGAGGCAGAGGGAGAAGTAGGATCCCAGCTGAGCGAGGAGTCTGATGTGGGATTTGATCCCAGGACCCCGGGGATCATGACCTGAGCCAAAGGCAGACACTTAACCAACTGAGCCATCCAGGTGTCCCCAAATATTTGTTGATAGTGTTGATAATGTGTGATTCTGGAGTCTGTCCCACTGACCTCTTCCATGCTTCCATTTAAAAAATTTTATTACTTTATGAAAATTTTTAAAAATTATGTTTTTAAGATTGCCAAACCATTGGGCTTCACAAGGGGCATATATCTTCCTCATAATAAAGACCCTGGGTCTGATTTAAGCTCATTTTTAAAGCACTAGCAATCAATAAACCAGTCACAACTAAAAGGTAACAGCTTTGCTTGTGTGGAAAAAAATTCTGCTTCTATGCCCTCAGGTTTGATGTAGGGCCCATTTAAAATAACACCCCTCTTCCATTTTTGCTTTCTTGAAATTTATTTTGTGTGTGTGTGTGTGATTTATTTTTATTTTTATTATTATTTTTTTTTTCAGTGTAACAGTATTCATTGCTTTTGCACCACACCCAGTGCTCCATGCAATCCATGCCCTCTCCAATACCCACCACCTGGTTCCCCCAACCTCCCACCCCCGCCCCTTCAAAACCCTCAGATTGTTTTTCAGAGTCCATAGTCTCTCATGGTTCACCTCCCCTTCCAATTTACCTCAACTCCCTTCTCCTCTCCATCTCCCCTTGTCCTCCATGCTATTTGTTATGCTCCACAAATAAGTGAAACCATATGATAATTGACTCTCTCTGCTTGACTTATTTCACTCAGCATAATCTCTTCCAGTTCCATCCATGTTGCTACAAAAGTTGGGTATTCATCCTTTCTGATGGAGGCATAATACTCCATAGTGTATATGGACCACATCTTCCTTATTCATTCGACCACTGAAGGGCATCTTGGTTCTTTTCACAGTTTGGTGACTGTGGCCATTGCTGCTATAAACATTGGGGTACAGATGGCCCTTCTTTTCACTACATCTGTATCTTTGGGGTAAATATCCAGTAGTGCAATTGCAGGGTCATAGGGAAGCTCTATTTTTAATTTCTTGAGGTATCTCCACACTGTTTTCCAAAGTGGCTGCACCAACTTGCATTCCCACCAACAGTGTAAGAGGGGTCCCCTTTCTCCACATCCTCTCCAACACATGTTGTTTCCTGTCTTGCTAATTTTGGCATTTTAACTGGTGTAAGGTGGTATCTCAATGTGGTTTTAATTTGAATCTCCCTGATGGCTTTCATGTGTCTGATAGCCATTTGTATGTCTTCATTGGAGAAGTGTCTGTTCATATCTTCTGCCCGTTTTTTTATATGATTGTCTGTTTTGTGTGTGTTGAGTTTCAGGAGTTCTTTATAGATCCTGGATATCAACCTTTTTGTCTGTACTGTCATTTGCAAATATCTTCTCCCATTCCATGGGTTGTCTCTTGGTTTTGTTGACTGTTTCCTTTGCTGTGCAGAAGCTTTTGATCTTGATGAAGTCCCAAAAGCTTTTGATCTTGATGAAGTCCCAAAAGTTCATCTTCGCTTTTGTTTCCTTTGCCGTTGGAGACATATCTTGAAAGAAGTTGCTGTGGCTGATACTGAAGAGGTTACTGCCTATGTTCTCCTCTAGGTCTTTCATCCATTTTGAGTTTATCTTTGTGTACGGTGTAAGAGAACGGTCGAGTTTCATTCTTCTGCATATAGCTGTCCAGTTTTCCCAGCACGATTTATTGAAGTGACTGGCTTTTTTTTTCCACTGTATATTTTTTCCTGTTTTGTCGAAGATTATTTGACCATAGAGTTGAGGGTCCATATCTGGGCTCTCTACTCTGTTCCACTGGTCTATGTGTCTGTTTTTATGCCAGTCCCATGCTGTCTTGGTGATCACAGCTTTGTAGTAAAGCTTGAAATCAGGTAACGTGATGCCCCCAGTTTTTTTTTTTAATATTTTATTTACTTATTTGACAGAGAGAGATCAGAAGTAGTCAGAGAGAGAGGGGGAAGCAGGCTCCCCACTGAGCAGGGAGCCTGACTTGGGGCTCGATCTCAGGACCCTGAGATCATGACCTGAGCTGAAGGCAGAGGCTTAACCCACTGAGCCAACCAGGCACCCCGATGCCCCCAGTTTTATTTTTGTTTTTCAACATTTCCTTAGCGATTCGGGGTCTCTTCTGATTCCATACAAATTTTAGGATTATTTGCTCCAGCTCTTTGAAAAATACTGGTGGAATTTTGATCAGAATGTCATTAAAAGTATAGATTGTTCCAGGCAGTATAGACATTTTAAACAATGTTTATTCTTCCGATCCAAGAGCATGGATCTTTTTGAAATTTCTTGATAAAAAGAAATCTGGCAAATGAAATCTGTCTTTAATCAATCAGCACATTTTTAAAAATTTGCATAATTTATTTAAACTAAAATAAATCAAACAGATCACCCATTTTTCCCACTCCCCACCCCTGGCTTCTGGCAACCAAAATCTATTCTCTGTACCTGGGAGCTTGAGTTTTTCTGTTTGTTATTTAGATTCCACATATAAAAGAGATCATATGGTATTTGTCTTTCCCTATTGGACTTATTTCACTCAGACTTATGCCCACAAGGTCCATCCATATTGTTGCAAATGGCAAGATTTCATTCTTTTTTTATGACTAAGTAATATATCCATTCATCGGCTGATGGACACTTGGACACTTAGGTTGTTTCCCAATTTTGATTACTGCAATAAAGCTACAATGAAGATGGGGCTGCTTATGTCTTTTCAAATTAGTGTTTTTATTTCCTTCATATAAATACCTGGAAGTGGAATTGCTTGATCATATGTTAGTTCCTTTTTAAGGAATCTCCATACTGTTTTGCAAAGTGGCTGCACCAATTTATATTTCCACCAATAGTGCATGGAGTTCTATTTTTTCCACATCTTCACCAATACTTGTTGTTTTTTGTCCTTTTGATACTAGCTATTCTGAAAGGTGTAAGATGACATCTCCTGTTTATTTTGATTTGTATTTCCCTGATGATGAGTGATGATGAGCATCTTTTCATGTGGCTATTAACCATCTGAATGTCTTCTTTGGAGGAATGCCTATTCAGATTTTCTGTTCATTTTAAAATCAGATTACTTTTGTTTTTGCTATTGGGCTGCAAGAATTTTTAAAATATATTTTGGATATTAGGTCATATGGCTTGCATTTTATATAGTTTCTCCCACCAGTAGGCTGCCTTTCCATTTTGTTGATGGTTTCCTTTTGGTACAAAAGCTTTTTAGTATGATCTAGTCCCACTTGTTCAGTTTTGCTTCTGTTGCTCTCTACTACATTTTATTGTTCTGAATTGCTTTGCTGCTCTCTTTGGGTTATTATCTAACCATGAATAATAGGTAAAGGTCACTTTCCACTTA
Organism: Mustela nivalis; assembly: GCF_964662115.1. NCBI lineage: Eukaryota > Metazoa > Chordata > Mammalia > Carnivora > Mustelidae > Mustela > Mustela nivalis. Next base: position 48,651,033 of record NC_139027.1, on the reverse strand, counting down.
GGAAACTGGCTTTTGATCTGGTTGAACTAAAGAAGGATTCTGAAGAATGGAGGAGGGATGGGACGATATGGAGGTATTTAGCAGCTGAATTCATTCACCATAACGAGCCAGGAAAAACCTTCACATAGGGGTGAGCATGGAGCAAATCATAAGGTGAAGTCTTGTCTAATTATGCAGTAATTATCTACTCTTTTAATTTGAAAGAATATTCATCATACTTCTCCCTCATCAAAAGGAACATCCCTCTGACTTGGTAACAATCAAACTGTATTCTTAAGTAGAGAGAAAGGCAGAAATTAGACCTTTCTGTTCTTACACAAAGAACAGTTCTGTAATTAGCTGTCTTAACCTGCTTCATTCTTTGGAGCCACATGGCCTCTCCAGAGGACAGACGCCTGATGTGTTAAACAATATGCTGGTGCTAGTCTCTCTGGTGAGGGCTAAATACAGCACTAGGGCTCAGGAACTCAGGAAGGAAGCAATCACTCTCTTGACGCCTCACAAACTCTCATGATGTACTACCAACCCAAAGACTTCTGAGTCTTGGCTCTCAATGTGTACATTACCCCCTCTGAATACTAGAGTCCTTTCTTTGCATGTGACGCTGAGAATCCCCCAATGGAACCTTGAGTAGCATTGATGTTACTGCATCTATGTAACACAGAGGTCTATTATATATTAACTTCTAACACTTCTCTTCTGAAAACAGTTGCTAAGTATGCATCACCTTTGCAGATCATAACAAATAGGTGCTGAAGAAGAGTCATCATACAAAAGAAGATTCCTTTTTTTCTCCATAATCCATAGCCATGGAGACTGAAAGGAGAATGACGCATTTTTCCATTTTAACTGAATTCATCCTCCCCACTTGTGAATTTTTATAAACGGTTGGGGATTTCATTAAAGATGGTTCTTCTTCTTCTTCTTCTTTTTAAAGATTTTATTTATTAATTTGACAGAGAGAGAGATCACAAGTAGGCAGAGAGGCAGGCTGAGAGAGAAGGGGAAGCAGGCTCCCTGCTGAGCAGAAAGCCCAAAGCAGGGCTTGGATCCCAGGCCCTGAGATCATAACCTGAGCCGAAGGCAGAAGCTTAACCCACTGAGCCACCCAGGCACCCCATTAAAGATGCTTCCGTGGGAAACTTGAAGGTTCTGGACTGGGTTGGGTTGTATTATCCAGTGGAAGTTCTGTTCTCAGACTCAGTTTCAGGGGCAATGGATGAGGAAGGGCTCAATACAGTCTTGAAATCAATAAGGAGTCTTTATTAATCGATCAGAGTACTGAAAGTTTATTGACCTTTACTTTGTAACAGTGTCCACTTTGAGGCTACTGAGTGCCAAGTAACTAAAAATCCATGAAAGTATCTTTGAAACTCAGTTTCTAGTTCAAAGAAGTCCTCAGCTGTGAATGCCTCCACACTCCTTGCTTCTAGATGATAGGTACTTTCTTCTGCAAATTGAGAATTTGCAGAGGCACATTTTGGTTGTGACAATGACTCAGGGATGCTATTGGGGGCCAAGAATGCTGGCTTGTCCTATAGGGCATGGTATGGCCCTACACAAAAAAATACTGTCCCACACTCCAAATGAGTTTTTTTTCCTTTTTTTTAAAAATTTTTTTATTTTTTATAAACATATATTTTTATCCCCAGGGGTACAGGTCTGTGAATCACCAGGTTTACACACTTCACAGCACTCACCAAAGCACACACCCTCCCCAATGTCCATAATCCCACCCCCTTCTCCCAAACCCCCTCCCCCCAGCAACCCTCAGTTTGTTTTGTGAGATTAAGAGTCACTTATGGTTTGTCTCCCTCCCAATCCCATCTTGTTTCATTGATTCTTCTTCTACCCACTTAAGCCCCCATGTTGCATCACCACTTCCTCATATCAGGGAGATCATATGATAGTTGTCTTTCTCTGCTTGACTTATTTCGCTAAGCATGATACGCTCTAGTTCCATCCATGTTGTCGCAAATGGCAAGATTTCATTTCTTTTGATGGCTGCATAGTATTCCATTGTGTATATATACCACATCTGCTATAAGCAGCAATGTCCACAATAGCCAAACTATGGAAAGAACCTAGATGTCCATCAAAAGATGAACAAGAAGATGTGGTATATATACCAAATGAGTTTTAAATGCCCCTCTAGATAGTCATGGAGGTGAAAAACCTGCTTATAATTACCCAAATCCAGAAGCCAGCTTTGATTTCTATATAAATAAAGTGAATTAATTTCTTATTATTCAAAGCAACACAAATTCATTATTTCATAATTCTAGAGACCAGAAGTCTGAAATGGGTCTTGCTGTGCTAAAATCAAGGTGTTGGCAGAGCTGTCTTTCTCCGGGGGCCTCTCAGAGAGGATCCGTTCCCATGTCTAGTCCAGCTTCTAGAGGCTGCCTGCTTTCCTTGCCTCATGGCCTCTTCCTCCAGTTTCAAACCCAGTAGCATAGCACCTTCAGCTCTCTCTCCAACTTTGGCCTTCCTGTCTCCCACTTGCTTTATTAAGATCTCTCTGTTTACATTGGCCCCCACCATATTGCCCAGGACAAACTCCCCTTCTCAAGACCCCTAACTTAATCACAACAGCAGAGTCCCCTGTGCCACATAAGGTAACATATTCCCAGGTTCCAGGGATTAAGATGTGGACATCTTTGGGGCCTTTTATTCTGCCGACAACATAAAAAAGTATTTTTGGACTTAAAAAAAAATATCCTGAATTTTTTAGGAAACTAACTGCCATATAAACAAGGGAAGACTGTCTTTTGTTTTGTTTGTTACCAAGAATTGATCCCCATTTCCCATATCAGAGCCTCATGTCCCTGATACAGAGTGGTTCACAGTATTTGAATTGCCAAAACAAACAAACAAACAAACAAACAAACAAACAAAGAAAAAGACCCCACTGCTGTGTCTGCCTGCTTCTGTTACTATCACAGTCTCTTTATTTGAAATAAAGGTGTAAGTTTGACACACTCGTCTTGTATCCTCATGTTGTATGCCTGAGCATTTCCATATTGAAATACACATTAATTTATTATGAGCTACTTGTTTTCTTATTTCTCTTTTATAATAAACCTAGGACATTATACATTTTTCCCCTTGAAAACATGTATAGACTGTACTTTATACTTTTCTTTCTATATATTTTTTCCCCTTGAAAACATGTATAAAGATAGACTGTAATATCTATGAATTTTATTTATAAATAGTAAAGGGGACATTTGTTCTAAAAAAGTAAGACATTGAGTCTGATGTGTGCATCTCAGATTCTGCTGCCCCTCTTGATTGACGAAGTCTCTTTTCTCCAGGACAGTGCTATTGTGTATGAATTGGATTTCTCTTCCTACAATCTTCTTCAAAACCCTACTGGACCTATGCTTGCTAAAGGCATTGAGCAAGCCCCTCTTGACGTATTCTATAGTCGTGGTAAATAATTTACTGCCAACATCATGAAATTTCAGGAAACATCTCTGGAGGAGGCCTCTAGACCTTCAAGAGCCCACAACAAGTCATCTCAGTGTCTAGTACCAAGGGGAATCTCTAATAAGGAACATTATGAGCCTTCCTCTTCATAATCACCATGACCAATCCCATCGGTCCCTTCTGTGTGTCTGACCACCACCAGAGGTGGTGAGCTTCTCTAGTCAAGAGCTACCACCTTAGCTCTTATCTCCAATAGGCTCAAAACATTTCCCTAGTCCCATGCACCCTCCCACCCTGCCATCCCCATGGAACACACAGTCTATCATCAGCAAAATCCTCACCTCTTCTTTGAAGGCTCCCTTCACCTTTTGCTACCTGCAACTTGGTGGTTTCGGGATATCACTTCTACCACTACAGTAGTCTCAGGTGGTTGTGCTTCTCCTACTGTCTATGCATCGCACAGCCAGACCGGGGGTAGATGAATTCACTGTCCATGCATTGCACAGCCAGACCAGGGGTAATGTACTCACTGTCCTCACCCCACTTCTTTATCTTTCCGATCCCAGAAACTTTGACACATGTAGCAGAATACACCATCTGCTACACTAGTTGCAGCCACCCCCTGACTCATCTACTGCTTATTCCCTCTCATTCATTGGAGATTTGAGCTCACTGTGTTCCCATCACTATCCATGTCTTCGCTTTCGGTGACTAAAGTATACACATGCAGATCAGTCCAACTCCCTGACTCACTTCCTTGACTTCCTCACTTCTGATTGTGTTTTTCTCCATTTGCTTCCAACCTTCCACTGTCATGGTGAATCATTACCTGGACTTTGTCATCACCACTAACTACATAATTTCCAAAATTTCTACTTCAGCTCTCTTACTCTCTACCACCTCCTATTTTTTCAGTTCATGCCCTCTGGTACTCCAAGTCCAACAATTCTCAGTACTCACCAGGATCCCCAGTCCCTCAAACTTACTTTTTATTATCTATCACGTCTCATGTTCTTGCTTCCCTGTTCCTCCAGCCATGGTCCATCCCTGTGGTCCCTCCTTGCACATACAGTTTATTCTGCTTTCCTCCCTCTTTCCATTTCGCTCCTCTGACAAAACCCAATGCTAATAATCTCTAAGCCTATGTTATAGAAAAACACATATTATGTTGACTGATCTAAACTTCGTCAGTTCACAAATCTCAAGCGGTCTTCTGTATCACTCAACAGTCATAAAGTATTTTCTAGTCACTTCACTCCCTAGCTCCAAAACATGACTATTTCACAACTTCTTTCCTCTTCTCCACCTCTAACACCTCTTTTGAGGACTTGATTTTTATTTCCCAGGAAACATAGAAGCAATAAAAATGAACTATGTAATTTTATGATTAGATCTACCAGCCTATCTTTTCCTCTACCCATATGTCCATAGTTCTTCTGGTCATCATGTATGCTCACCCCTCCCTTTGAAGGCAAACCTGGATCTATCCCCATATACATACTCAAAAACTTTGCTCCTATGTTCTCCACTCATCAGCATCATAAATTTCTTTCAATTGTCCCATTCTTTTTTTTTAAGATTTTATTTATTTGACACAGAGAAAGAGAGAAAGCAGGGGGAGCAGGAGATAAAGGGAGAAGCAGGCTCCCTGCTAAGCAAGGACCCTGATGGGATCCCAGGACCCTGGGATCATGATCGGAGCCTAAGGCAGATGCTTAACTGACTGAGCACCCAGGTGTCCCTGTACCATTCTTATCACAATGTAATGCTGTAATTTCATCCCCCTTAAAAAAAAATCCTTCCTTAAACATAGGTCCCTTGTGCCTATGACACTTTTCCTCTTCTCCTATTTATAATTCCATTTTCCCCTCATAGTCTTCTGTCAGCCTATCCCAGTCAGTGTCTACCAGTTTACTAAAGCTACTTTTGTCAAGGTCAATGATGGTCCCATCTTATCAAATCCTTGACCATCATCTTGCTTAACCTCTCAGCAATTTATGACACAGGAGGTACTTCTTCCTTCCTGAAAAACTTTCTTATATCTTCCAAAATATATCACCTACTAGTTCTCTTCACTTATTGACTATTCGTTCTTGGTTATATTTGCTTCTTTCTACTCTTCTTTCTTGCTTTTATAAATTTAGAGGTCCCTCAGGCTCAATCAGTGACAACCTTCTCTGTCACTCTTTCCACTAGCTGGTCATAATATAAACCCCAGTATATGCTATGACTCTCACATATGTATGCCTGCATTTACCTCTCTTCTTGAACTTCAGATTTAAAAATCAACTGTCAGGCTGGGTATTATATGCAATTAATGAATCATTGAACACTACCTCAAAAACTAATGATCTACTATATGTTGGCTAACTGGACATAATTTAAAAAAAATCAACTGTCAGTCCAAAGAAGACATACAGGGGGCCAACAAGTACATGAAAAGATGCTCAACATTACTAATCGTCAGGAAAATGCAAATCAAAACTACCATGAGATTTCACCATACACCTCTTAGAATGGCTATTTTCGAAAAGACAATACACAACAAATGTTGGTGAGGATATGGAGAAAAGGGAACCCTCATGCACTGTTGGTCAAACTGTAAATTGGTGCAGCCACTATGGAAAAGAGCATGGAGGTTCCTCAAAAAAATTAAAAATAGAACTACATATGACCCAGCTTCTTTTGGGTATTTATCCAAAGAAAATGAACATGCTAATTTGAAAAGATATATGCACGTACATATTCATTGCAAGCTTATGTAGCCAAAATATGGAAACAACCTAAGTGTCCATCAGTGGATGAATGGGTGAAGAAGGCACACATATGTACACGCACACATACATGGGCACACATGTACACATATTATTCAACAATAAAAAAAGAATGAAATATTGCTATTTGTGACAACATGGGCAGACCTCAAGGGCATTATACTAGGTGAAATAAGTCAGACAGACAAAGATCAATACCTTATGTTCTCACTTATATGTGGAATTAAAACAAAAACAAAAACACCCCAACTCATAGATCCAGAGAACAGGTTGATGGTTGCCAGAGGTGGGGTGTGAGGGACGGGTAAAATAGGTGAAAGGAGTCAAAAGGTACAAACATCCAGTCAGAAAATAAATAAGTCACAAGGATGTAATATGCAGGATGGTGACTATAGTTAAAAACACTGTGTTACACATCTGAAAGTTGCTTAGAGAGTAAATCTTAAAAGGTCTCACCACCAGAAAAAAAATTCTTGTAACTATGTATGGCAACAGATGTTAACTAGATTTATTGTGGTGATTATTTTGCAATATATAGAAATATTGAATCATTATGTTGTACATCCAAAACTAATATAATGTTATATGTCAGTTATACCTCAGTAAAAACGAAACAAAATCAACTATCAGTTCACTTCAGTATCTCCATTTGTCTGTCTGCTACCTTTCTCAAACTTATCAGGACCAAAATCACTCCTGGTGTCTGCTCCTGAACTTTCTTCTCCATTCTTCACCATCTTGGTAAATGGAATCCCAGTTCTCCCAGTTGCTTAGTCTCACACCCAGAAGTGATTCTTGCTTGCTCCTCTTCTCTTTTACCCTATATCTACTGAACTAGTAAATCTTTTTTTTTTTTTTTTTACTTTCAGAACAAATGCCAAATCTGGTCACTTAGCACCCCTACCGTTATACCCTGGGTTAAGTCACCATCATTTCTCTACTGGGATCACCAATGGGGACCTCCTAACTGGTCACCTTGCTTCTACTTTTGCTTCCTTACACTCTATTCTCCACACAACTGCCAGCTGATAATTTTGAAAGTATAGGTAAGATCATGCTCCTTCCCTGCTTATTATCTTCTAGTGGTTTATCATCACACACAGAATGAAACCAAACTTATCTCACTGTGGCAGAAACTTTTAATGCTCACTGAACACTCATTTGCACATTTTCACTTTTCCAGAGTCCATGCAGTTGGACCAGACCATATGACTTATTAATGCTAATGAATTTTTTAAAAAAAGATTTTATTTACTTATTTGACAGACAGATTACAAGTAGGCAGAGAGGCAGGCAGAGTTGGGGGGGAAGCAGGCTCCCCACTGAGTGAAGAGTCCGATGCGGGGCTCTATCCCAGGTCCCTGGGATCATGACCTGAGCCAAAGGCAGAGGCTTTAACCCACTGAGCCACCCAGGCACCCCAATGCTAATGGATTTTGAGGAGAAGTAATACATATCACTTCTGAACCAGGGCCGGTCAAAGCTCCCATGTGATTCTAAGTTCTTTTTTCCTTTAATGTAGTAACCAAGCTGCTCAGGTTGTAATGGCTAAGCCACAAGATGGGAAGAGCCTGTGAACAAGTGATGTTTTCAGGGAGCTGCCCAAGAAAGAAATTGAACTTGTAGCACAGTCAGAGTGAGTGATGAATAAACTTCTGTGTATTAAGTCATTATGATTTGGGGCTTTACTTATTACTGAAGCACATTCTAGCCTACCCTGACTAATACTTGTGATATACATGGCTTTCTTTTCTAATTTCACTGGACTTTCTCCCCTTAACTCACCGCCATCCAATCACACCCACGTTTTATTACCAAACCCATTCTTGACTCAGGGCTTTTTATTCTAGCTGTACTTGTAGGTAGAAAGTCCACTTCCAAGATCATTATATCACACTACTTTTCACCACTCTCCATCTTTTTACCATTTTCATTGCAGCACTTAATTGTATTCAAAATTACATAATTTTTAGTTTGTTTATTGTTTATATCTCTAAATAGAAAATAAGGACTTTTTGTTGTTGTTGTTGTTGTTGTTGTTCTCTGTTGTATCCTCAGGGTCTAGAACAGTGCCTGGCACATAGTTCACATGTATATTAGTTGCACTAATGATATCAATTATTTATCCTTCTCTGTATCCTTATCCTAAAGGGATGGAATCCCGTTCCCTCAGTGTGAATCAAGTCCATTCTGAGGGCTTGTTTTGGCCATTGGGGCATTAGTAGATATGACAAAAATATAGAATGGAAAAAGTGTTTGCTTGTGTCTGTTTGTCTTTTGCACTTCTGCCAGTGCCAAGAAGACCTACCTTGTCTAGCCTATGGAAGGATGAAAGACATATGAGCAGAGCTGAGTTGCCCATCATCTCTGCCAAGGGCAGCTTGATCAGTTGGCAGTTCACTGGCTTCAGAAATGTGAATAAGCCCAGCCAAAATTCAGACAAGCGTAGGCCGAATCAGCTGAACATTGAAGACCAATAAATGAAACAATTATTTATTTTTTTTAAAAGATTTTATTTATTTGTCAGAGAGAGACAACACAAGCAGGAATGGTGTCAGGTAGAGGTAGAGAGAGAAGCAAGCTCCCCAGTAAAGAGCCTGATGCGGGACTCAATCCCAGGACCCTGGGATCAGGATCTGAGCTGAAGGCGGAGGCTTAACCAACTGAGCCACCTAGGCATTCCTATTTATTGTTTTATATCCATGACATCTTATGGCTATTGGCTAAACAGCATTACTATGGCAATGGATAACAGGTTCAATAGATGCTAGATTCAATAAATGCTATTGCATGTCTACAGTGGATATGTAGATAATCCACAGTGGGTATGTAGATGTTCTTTCCTAATGTGCTCTGCCTCCTGTGTTCCTGATTTGACTATCCATCTATCCATATTCCCATGTCAGTAAACTGAGAGAAGCCTTTGCTCCTTCCTCTTCTTCATTTCCAACTCTTACAGCCTTCTAAATGTTAAACAGCCTGCTACATTTTATAACTTTGCCCTAAAATCTATGGAATCTGGTCTCTCCATCTCCATAATTCAGTAATATTTTACCTCATTATTATAATAACTTCCTATTTGCAATCTCTACCAATAGTTACCCCCACTCTAGAACGTCCTCCACACTGCCACTAATTTATATCTAGAACGTCCTCCACACTGCCACTAATTTTATCAACTTCAAAACCAAACATGGATTTATAGTTTTATATAAGACTGAGGGGTCACTTTGAAATATTTCTTTTCCAAATTCCTTAGAAAAAATACCTAGGAAATAATTTTTTAAAATACAAAAGAAATAAATATAAACTGAGCAAGTTCAATAAGGGGAAGAATGTAAAAACAATAAAGACAAACATATTCCAGAACATTGTTTTTTAACTGTCTGAATAACTTATTATTCCTCATATAATACCAAATATTAACATTATGGAAAGTAAATGGAAGTGGATGCAACATTATCCCTATGGTCATGCATTCCGCACTTGCTCTGCTGAGTAAGAAACAAAAGGTGGACTCCCAGTGAGTATTTCCAACAACTCTCTGCTGATCTTGTCTGCCTCACAGCCTGCAGTGAGCTTCTTTTATTACTGAGACTCCATTAATAGTTAGAGTGGTAATAAATTACCATAGCGTTTATGAATTGTGATTTTATGTTTCTTCCATTTTCTTTTAATTTTATCCATGGATAAATTTTTAATATGAAAAATGGCGAGTGTAAGTGGAAAGCATTGGTTCTTCCAATGCATCATACTTCCTCCTGCCCAGGGTTTTCATAAATGCAGTTAACTTTTCTCAACTCTTTCCTCTCCACCCAACTTTCCTTTTAGTTAGTTAGGATTACATTTGGTTTCAAATAACAGAAAATTTGTTTATTGTAAGTTTAAAGAAATAGAGGTTTCATTGTTTTCATAACAAGAAGACCAATGCCAGGTAGGGTCGTTTAGGGCTGGTTTGTGGGTCAGTGAATCTCAGGGCTCCAGGCTCTTTCTAACCTTCTGATCCTTAAAACTTAGTGGGTAGAAGTTGTTCTTACAGGTAAAATGTGCTGCTACCATCCATGTGTCTTAACCTTATTTTAGAGAGGAAGAAGGGGGAAAAGCAAAGAATAAAGAAAGTATTTTTCTTGAAGACATTGTCTTTTTTTTCCAGAAGAGCAGCTCAATCTAGAGACGTTCTCCTGTACACCTCTGGCCACAATTTCGCCATATGGCCAACACTCCCTGCAAGGGAGACTGGGACATCAATAATATCTCTACTAGAGGATGGGGAAAGACAAGGGTTTGTATTTGGCTTATGTGTAACAAACCATTGTCTGTCACTCTGCTCTTCCTAATTCCTACTCATTCTTTAGCTCTCAGCCCAAAACCATTCAGAGTCTCATAACATTATTATTTAATACCTCTTAAGACAGTTTTTAAGTGTACACTTATTTGAATAATCATTGGATTAATGTCTTATTAATATCTATTTGAGGCAGAGATCAGGCTTGATTCTTGCTATTATATCCCTGGACCAAAGTATGTATGGTATTTCACTTAGCATAATACTCTTTAGCTCCATCCATGTCATTGTAAATGGCAAGATTTCATTCTTTTTTAATGGCTAATATTCCAGTTATATTTATATTTATGCACCATATCTCCTTTATCCATTCAGCAGTCCTTTGACGCTGGTATTATTTCCATAACTTGGCTATTATAGATAATACTGCTATAAACACTGTGGTGTATGTATCCCTTTAAATTAGTATTTTTGTACACTTTGGATAAATACCTAGTAGTGCAGTTGCTGGATCATAGGGTAGTTCTGTTTTTAGCTTTTTGAGGAACCTCCATATTGTTTTCCAGAGTGGCTATACCAGTTTGCATTCCCAACAAAAGTGCAAGAGGGTTCCCCTTTCTCCACATCCTCACCAATACTTGTTGTTTCTTGTGCTATTGAATTTAGTCATTCTGACTAGTGTGAGGTGATATCTCATTGTGATTTTGATTTGCATTTCCTTGATGATCAGTGATGTTGAGCATTTTTTCATGTCTGTTGACCATCTGTATGTCTTCTTTGGAAAAATGTCTATTTGTGTCTTCTGCCCATTTTTTAATTGGATTGTTTGGTTTCTGGGTGTTGTTTTATAAGTTCTTTATATATTTTGGATACTAGCCTTTTATCATATATGTCATTTGCAAATATCTTCTCTCATCCCACAGGTTGCCTTTTAGTTTTGTTGTTTTCTTCTCTGTGCAGAAGTTTTTTATTTTGAGAGTATTATGCTAAGCAAAATAAGTCAGCCAGAGAATGACAAATACCATATGATTTCGCTTATATGTGGAATTTAAGAAACAGAACAAACGGGGCGCCTGGGTGGCTCAGTGGGTTAAGCCGCTGCCTTCGGCTCAGGTCATGATCCCAGGGTCCTGGGATCGAGTCCTGCATCGGGCTCTCTCCTCAGCAGGGAGCCTGCTTCCTTCTCTCTCTCTCTCTCTGCCTGCCTCTCAGTGTACTTGTAATTTCTCTCTGTCAAATAAATAAATAAATAAATCTAAAAAAAAAAAAAAGAAAAGAAACAGAACAAACAAGCCAAAGGGAAAAAAAAGAGAGAGAGAGAGGGATAGGCAAACCAAGAAACAGACTCTTTAATTATAGAGAACAAACTGTTACTAGAGAGGATGCTGGGGGGGGGGGGGGTTGGTTAATAAGTGATAGGGATTAAGGGGTGCACTTGTCATGATGAGCACTGGGTTCTGTATGGAAGTACTGAATCATTATATTGTACAACAGAAACTAATATTACACTATACATTAACTAAATGGAATTTAAATAAAAACTTAAAAAAAGTATGTATGGTTTTGACTCTCTATAAATATCTAGATCTCCATCTACATAGCATAAGAGAATTCATATTACTGGAACAAAACAATGACTGTTTTAAAAGTAAAGTGATGATGAAAATAAAATGTGCCAAAATAAATTTATATTAATAATAACATGTCAGGGGCGCCTGGGTGGCTCAGTGGGTTAAGCCGCTGCCTTCGGCTCAGGTCATGATCTCAGGGTCCTGGGATCGAGTCCCGCATCGGGCTCTCTGCTCAGCAGGGAGCCTGCTTCCTCCTCTCTCTCTCTCTGCCTGCCTCTCCAACTACTTGTGATTTCTCTCGTCAAATAAATAAATAAAATCTTTAAAAAAAATAATAACATGTCAGAAGCCTATTTATGTGTGTGTGTCTGTGTGTGTGTGTATAATGATTTTTTAAGCCACAAAATAAAGTTTATTTATACTTCTTCAATAGTATTTCCTTGCTTGTCTAATTCATATTGCTTGGGGAAGGGAGAATATGGAAAAAATAAAACTTGATATTTCTAAAGTAAAGTTTAATTTTTTTTAAATTGCAATTTAAATTTTCCCCTCTAAAATGCTAATTATCAAGGTCCTGAAATAAGCAATTTTATTAATCACGGTCTTCTTAAAAGTCTTATAAAATGCATACCCAAGCTGAAAAAAAATCCGTGCTGCTAAATTTTGCTTATCTATACATCTTCTTGGGTTTTTAAAAATCTTTGTCTACCCACAAAGCTGTATCTTCCCTGGGATACTGTTTATTGTGCCAGAAAAAAAGATGAACACTGAAGCTTAGCCTCTTCCTCTGGCTAAGGAGCTTCGGTGCACAGAGAACCACTGCAGGGCTCTTCCTGCTCCTTGGAGCTGGCTATTACATTGCTCATCCTCAAAAGGACTGTGTGGCTGGGGTTCTTTCCCTGTGATTTAGCATTGGCTGGCAAGACTCCCAAACTGAAAAGGTAAAACCTGCAAACTACTGTGTAGACCTCACTCCCACTACTTTTCTGAATCAATAACCTATTGTGTTATTTCTTTTTTCTTTTGCTTCACCTGGAGGCCTGGGAAATGCCCTGCACTATTGCATAATGGCTAAATAGAGAAAGAGAGGGAAGCAGTATCTTCCAGGTAGTTGCCTGGAAGAAAAATTTCTCACCAAAGTTTATTTACTTCAGAAAGTATAATAAATTTCAGAAAATGCTTATTTCATTATAGCCCTGAAACCAAAAGTTGAAAAGACAACACTAAAAATATGAAATGACAGTTGTACATTACAGCAAAGATGCAAAAATATAAATAAAATATTAGCAAGTCAATCTAGCAGTGTGCCAATAGTGTACAAAGTCCAGAACCAAGTACTTTCTATTCTAAGAGAGTTCTACATCAATTGAAAACTAAGCAATCAAGCAATAGAAAAAAAAAGTATTGCTGGATGCCGAAAGGACAATTGATAAATTAATATCTAGATCTGATTAACTCTCTTGGTAAACTAAGAATTGAATGATATAATTTTTGTACTTCTGACTTAAATCAACAGTCAATGTATTCAACAATATTATTAAGAGAAAACTTTCTTAAAATCAGGTGTAAGAAAAGATGTTACTTTTACCAGTTTTACTTAAAATTGTTCTGAAAGATCTAATGAAAAAGGACATAGAGACACTGCATACAAAATTTAAAAACATAAAGGTGCACAGATTTATATGACTATTGGGGATATCTGAGAAAAGTGATAAGAAAAACATTAGAACTTCTGCTGTACAGGGTTCATTAAGATAGCTGGCTTCAAAGAGACTATAAAAAAAAAATCAAAGCTTTAGAATACACTGACAATAACCCATTAGAAAAAACTACAGGAAAATTATTGCATTTCCATTAGCAAGCAAAAACATTCATTTTTAATCTATGAGGAATAATATAAAAAATTATATAAGAAAATATACAGGCATGAATGCATAGAATATACACCATGTCATACATTGAAAAAAAACATGATATGCTAACAATTCTTCCTAAAGTTTATTTCTAAATTTTACACATTTAATACATCTCCAATAAAAATTCTTACAGGACTTTTCAATAGGGGCATTTTAAATAATAAGTCCAGAGTTTATCTGGATGGATAATGGTGTTTAGACAGCAGGATAAACATACATGGCATTTAAAATATTAGATATAATCTAAATTAAATTACTGATGGGTTCAAGACTTAAGAAAAAAATCTCCTAACTATAAAAGCAAATGAAATTGTCTATGCACATTTATTTACTTAAAAAAAAAGATTTTATTTATTTATTTGCAAGAGAAAGAGCATGAGAAGGGGGAGGGTCAGAGGGAGAAGCAGACTCCCTGCCAAGCAGAGAGCCCAATGTGGGACTCAATTCCAGGACTCTAGGATCATGACCTGAGCTGAAGGCAATCGCTTAACCAACTGAGCACCCAGGCGCCCATATTTATTTACTTTTGAATAGAGGAAATTCTTCTTTAGGCATGACACCAAGGGAAACCCATAAAAGAAACAGCAGATGGATGTAACTACAAAAAAAAAAAAAAAAAAAAAAAAACCCACAAACTTACAGTAATCACTGAAAAGGAAAGTAAAATTGTACTAGAAACATAGAAAACTATTTGCAGCATATGGCAGTCAAAAGGTTGTATCCTTAACACAGCTCTTGCAATGCAATACGAAACTTAAAAATAAAGATTTAAATTTAAAAATGTCCTAGGGTCGTGAGTAGAAAAAAAAAAAAGTGTTTTCATGAAAAAGCAAAATGTAAAGGAATATTAAATATACAAAATATTCAATCTCACCAGTAAGAAATGCAAACATAAATAACATTTTAAATCTTTTAAATTGAAAAAGATGTTTCTGAAATTGTTAGGAATATGAAGGAACGCTTTCATACAATGGGTGTATACATTCTGATTCATGCTGCTAAATTGCTAAAGCTTTCTGAAGACCAAGTAACCAGAATGAAGCCAAAGTCTTTAAATGTCCAGTGCTCTGAATAGACTTTTCTTCTAAGAAGTCATCCTCATAGTCACACACATGTACAAATACAAGTGTAGCTAGAACATACTTATCACACAAATGATACATTACAGCAAAAGCTAGAAACAACTACAAGGTCTCAGGATGAGATGTTATTTAAATTATGATACTTTGTAACCATGAAGCGAGATCTTTCAGAATAACATTTAATTACATGAAATGTTTATTATGTTAAATTTTTAAAATTGTATATCCCAGTGTGCCTGGGTGGCTCAGTTGGTTAAGCATCTGCCTTCTGCTCAGGTCGTGATTCCCCAGTCCTGGTTTCCAGATCCAGTTGGGCTCTCTGCTCAGCAGAGAGTTGGCTTCTCTGCTGCTTCTTCTCCCTCTGCTTCTTTCCTCCCTCATGCTCTCTCTGTTTTACTCACTCTCTCCCTCAAATACATAAATTCCTAAAAAAAGAATTAAAGTTGTATATTCCACAGGATTACAACTATCTAAAATATCCTATGCATAGGGGAAAATTCCTGTACTGAAATAATTCTTAAGAATTGGGAATAGTTGGGCGCCTGGGTGGCTCAGTGGGTTAAGCTGCTGCCTTCGGCTCAGGTCATGATCGCAGGGTCCTGGGATCGAGTCCCACATTGGGCTCTCTGCTCAGCAGGGAGCCTGCTTCCTTCTCTCTCTCTCTGCCTGTCTCTCTGCCTACTTGTGATCTCTGTCTGTCAAATAAATAAATAAAATCTTAAAAAAAAAAAAGAATTGGCAATAGTGATGTTTGGGCGGTGCGATGAGGGTTGATTTTCCTTCTGTTCTTCAGCATGCTTTATTTTCCATAAGGTGTTAGTCCTCCTTAACAAATACATAATACTTTATAGTTTTAGAAATATATATATATATATATATATATATATATATATATATATATAAAATGTAATCAGAAGGGAATTTGGAGTTATGCAGATAATATTAAACAGTAAGTTATTTTTCTTAAAAAAGTAGTATAAGGGGGCGCCTGGGTGGCTCAGTGGGTTAAGCCTCTGCCTTCGGCTCAGGTCATGGTCTTAGGGTCCTGGGATTGAGCCCCGCATCAGGCTCTCTGCTCAATGGGGAGTCTGTCTCTCTCTCTCTACCTGTTTCTCTCTCTGCCTGCCTCTCTGCCTACTTGTGATCTCTCTCTCTATCAAATAAATAAATAAAATCTTAAAAAAAAAAGTAGTATAAGTTTATCCAAAATTTACATGATGTTATATGTCAAATATATTCCATTTTTTAAAAGTAGCTTACATTTAAACCTACATAAATAGTCTTAAAGAATATATTCAGGACCCCTCTGGAATCAGAATCATAGTACTTCGAATTTTTAATATTGCTCTGTAAATCTACTCTTTGGTTGCTTTATATATAACAGTTTTTGGTTTTGTTCTGATCCAACTCCATTTTACAGGCAATAGCATTTATTGAAATCATGCTATTTTCAAAATGCTGAAGAGGAGATGGGCAGGGGTAGAGGGATCGAACAAGGAATTTTTGATCCAGTTGTAGACAGAAAGGGAGAAAGGAAAGACAAACAAAGAAAAAGAGATGCAAGATTCTAGATGAAGTGTGGGTCCAGACAGACACTAGCAGAAAGCTCAGCTCTTGGAAACCTGGCCCTCACCCCAGGGTTTATGAACAGCACAAATCCATTGCTGAAGATGCTGGAGAGGTAAAGAATCAGCCTTGACCACCTAAATAGGACTTCATTGCACTGCTGCCCTTAACCTAACCTACCAGATCCATAGAACCAGCTGGGACTGTGACTAAAATTCCCTTCTGATTACAATATCCAAGCTGTAAAACTACTACATATTTATCAAAGTGTCTTATTTATCAATTAGCGTCTTACAAAGAAGTATGAAGAACAGAAACAAATTCACCCACGTTTCACAATGCAGAAATGTGAGACACAAATGAAGAGTTCACTGGCACTCGGGACTGAGGCAGTTCTGATTACGGCAGGAGAAAGTCTTTCAGCAGTGATCTGGGCTCATGATAATAGTCCCTTGTGCTTCCACACTCTCCTTGGTAGATACATGGGGCCATGTTGTGAAAGCCAAACTCTACACCCTCAAGTACCTAAATCCCAACACTCTTTGCACCCCATATTGGATCAGTCCTCAAGACTGTTTGTCTTGGTTCTCTATACTCTTTCCTACTCATGAAGAGGTAACTGAAAGGAGTAGATAATCAGAATGGACACATTTCCATTTTCAAAAGCAAATGGGACTTGGAAGGTAGAAGCTCAGATCATTCTCACCTTAGATGTGATTTTAATTGGCTACTCTACTCAATTTACTAAATTGGATTGGGCTGTGATGAGAACAGAGCAGTAATGTGGGACCATTCACTTACGAGGCAGGATCGGGGAGTGCTCTAATGCAGACTTGGGCTGGTTAGAGCATTGATGAGAGAAATGGCCAGAAAGGGGAGAGGATACCTTCTCTGCATTTGGCTTAGTTTTAGGCTGGTCGTGCCTTAATTGGACCCACTGAAGCCCACGATGGTTGTGATCCAGCTCATATTCTAGATGAGCCTTTAATATATTAACTTCTAGACCCTTCATGCCATGCAGAAAGAGAAAGGAATTGGTCTTTGGAAACAAATTTAAGTGAGGCTGCTGGTTAAGGATTCGGCCACAGGGTTTCTAGGTTATTGTCTAAGTTTCTCTTTGAAGAGCCCCGTTAAGTTGTTGAGCTAACTAGTTACATTTCTTCCTCATGACTGCTCCTCTTTTAGCTCCCATCATGCCTGCGGGCATTTTTGGGCCCCCTCTGACTCCCTGGGACTACTGGGGAGAATATTTCAGCTGTTTCTGGGGTTTTCTTTTGTTTAAAGATTTTCAGAGTCAGACAAATCCTCTTATGAGAGCATATTAATTATTCAAGAGGACATTGCTCCACAGTAAAATAAAATTAATTAATAAATCATACAAGGTGAGTATTTAAGCTTATGCTCCTAATCTCTCCACATACCACCAAAAGTGCACAGGAGACTTCTCAAAGTTAGTGTCTCAGTTATACCCTGTGACAGAGCAGAGGGGTAGCTCGACTGTTGACCCTTCCTCTTGGAGCTCAGGCAGTAGTGTGTTTTGTGAAGGTAGTTGCTTGTCAGTCCATATATGGCTTAGGACACTGAGTTATGCTATAAGAACAGAGCATCACTTGTTTTTTATGATCTGATATCTAGGATGCTGAGAAGGAAAGGAACAGAAGGGAACTCAGCACTCACAGAGCTATAAAAAAAGTCATGACAGTCTGTCCTCATAGGGAAAACCAAGATGATCTGAAGAAAAACCATCTCATGGCCCAATTGGAGGACTCAAGGGTGCCGGATACCTTCCAGGCTCCAAGAAGAAAAGTCCTGTCACTGAAGACTTCATGCAAAGAGGAATGGAAGCTTCTATGTAGACCTTCCATATAAGGTGCACACACGTCTCTGGGCATAGATCTGAAACATGCTGAGAGCCTGAATTTGTCAAAACTAACAGGTACTACTCTTCCATTTTTGATGATTTGTATGAAGAAGAAGGATACACGCTGAAAAGTTCAGGCACATATTTTTCATGATCTCAAAGTCTCAAAAAAATGAAGGAATTGAAGCACGCAGGAGAGATGATGATTTTTTTTTTTTTTGTCACTTTATCCGTGGCAATGAGCCAGTCTGGAATGGAAGTCTATAAGAAGGTAAAAACATAAGAGGGTGTGGAATGCAGCTAATGCTACTCAGGTAGCAAAGTGATTGAATGCAGTCTGGGTTGGAATGAGGCTCTGCATGATTCTATCGACATAATTCAGATGATAAAATGTTAAGATGAAAGTTGGAGAAGGGTCACACTTGAAGGAAGCAAGGAGATGTAGGGTACATTGGGACTACTCAATTCCACTGGCAAGATGTGGGTGGATCCTGGGGGCGCTACGAAGGCAGAGGTCCACTATGAGAAGGGCTCAGGAGTTTGGACTCCTGAAAGATACACACCGATTCGGATCTCCAACACAACCCTGATTCCGGAACCTCAGGAGCTCCTTTGGCCCCCATGATTTTGCCACCACTGCTTATATCACTTTATAATCCTGGAAAGGCATTTTGTAAAATTCAATTGACAATAAAGAAATGGTGCTGCTCTGTAAGAAGTATGTGTGAAGTAGTGAGTTTTATGATCAGTATATATTATTTGTGGGTGACTTGTTTTTAATATATTGAAAGTGAGAATCTGATAGATTACAGAATTTGACTTACCAGATTTGTAATTTTAATTGAAATACTTAGGAGGATTTAACAAATTAATTTTGTAGTCAATATTGAGAGGCTCATAAGAACCTCATTTATTTGTGAGTTTAATTCTTAGGAGGTTGAAATGCTGTAAGAGAATTTAATATGCCAAATTTAGAAGTCTTGATTTATTAAGTTTACCAGAACTATGTGAGTCCTGAGAAAGATTTTGTTTCTTCTATTTTTAAGTCGTTTTAAGGGATTTTGGAGTTTTAAGAAAACCAGATGTATTAAATTTTTGTATTAGATTTGAAATATTTAAGGGACTTTAATAATCATCTTTGTAAGTACTGTTTACATTTTTAAGATTATTTGATTTTTAAGTTTGTAAAAAACTGTGGCTAATTAGAAATATGTAAGATCATCTGATTAAGTTTGAAAATGTTAAAATATTTAGGAGGAAGTACTTCCTCTTATGTTTAAGAGCTAATTGAGTATTAGTCAAAGGACAAGGGAAAGTGAAAGTTTAACACTTTAACTAGGCTTAAAACAAAACTTCCAAGATTTATAAGATGTGTTCAAAGGCAAAAGAAACAACTTTAACAAACTGAATATCAACTAAAAGCATGTACAGCTGTAAGAGTGTTTTGCTATTATCCTTAGGCATTTCTCCCTTACACAGTTTTGCTATGACCTTCAGACATTTCTCCCTCAGACATTAAATACTTGAATGATATCCACGGGACAGTGGTAATTTTACAACATACAGGATGTGGGAAGTGAATGGGTGGTTTTGGAGGTGGTATAAATGAAAACGACTTAGTTTTTCTGGACTGTAATGCACTAGATCCAAATGCTAGGCTTCTGGTAGAGTGTGTATCTCCACAGGGGGTAAGGGTGCTAGAAAGCATTTGGCAACAGGTTTGCTTTCTCAATTAGGAGGATTTTGAATTATAATTTGGGGGGGGGCAGGGATACAAATGTTTCACCCTGTTATACTTGATGTACAAGGAATTAAAGAGTCACCTAGACAGGAATGGGTATGTAGAGTAGGTATATTCTACATATATAGTGTGCCAGTGTTAATTATAGATCATAATAGAGCCATTAACTGAGCTCTTACTGAGTTTCAATGAATCAGCAATTTCCCATACATTGCCATACTTCTCCCTCTCCCTCTCTCTTTGCAACAATAGTCTATGAGTATTTTATTATATCCCTTTTATCAGATGGTGAAACTGAGGCCAGAGAGGTAAGTGTCTTACCTCCATTTTCATAGCTAGTACATGGCAGAAGCACTGCTAGGACCACTGCCTGTGCTCTTTTCTACACTAAACTCCATTATCAGAGGTTAGATGTAAAGTCATTAAAAGACATTCTTAAATAAAAGACAAGAAAGTTACTCCATAAAGAGTCCCAGATATTAAATATAGTGATAATACTGAATTGGAAAGTAGATCAAGTACAGAATTACAAAAGAGAGTAACAAGACATCAGGCTCAGGGCTGCTTAGACAAATTTCCTAGAGCTTCATGTATTGCATTAATACTCAAGCTAAGATTTATGTCTTAAGGACATCATTAAAGCATCTCTTCATGCCTGGGGACTCCTCATCCAGAGACCCTCATATTTCCCCTTTCATGAGTTGGAATCATAGCTTCTCAAGATGACAAGAGAGGAGGATTGGGTACTGGAAGCCAGTTCCTCAGTCTGTATTCCATGTCAATGACTTTCTTGGGTGGTCTGCTGGAATTTTTCTGTCTGCAGTATTTTAATATAATATGTGCTATATGTTCAGACAGCTACTGTGACAGGACTTGGAGTGCTGGGTGGAGGGTGGGCTTCTGCTTTTCTTGACTCAGGAAGGACAAGTAAAACAGAAAGTTCGCTTCCTGTTGCTAGCAGGGGTGTTGGAGAGAAAGCCAGGCTGTTGACAACAATCATAGAAGGGTCCGAAAATAAGTGAGTTTCCAGTATTCCTGGAACGACTGGAGGTAAGGTAGAAATGATAACACCTCTCTTGATTAGAAGTTGTTCTCCTGGGATGCAATGTCTGTTGGGGACAGAGTGTGGGTCAGGAAACCAATGGGTTCAGTGGAGTGCAGCTTCAGTGGCTTCCAGTTAAGTGGAGTATGGAAAATGTAAGTATGAATTAGAACACATAGTTATTCTAGAACAGGAAGTTCTGAACCAAATGTTCTATAGTGTAGCAGAACTCTATGATAGGCATATATTTGGCCCAAATTTTCTTTTGCTTCAAGGCATAGCATCATAGGTGTGCTCTGATGTCTGCCTGATGCACTGGGTCTGGTTTTCAGATTTTGGTTGATGTGTGTAGAACAGAGGTACAGTCAAGTCAACCATTATCCACACATTGTAACGAATACCTACTCTGTTAGGCAGCTGGATAGCTGCTGGGAACAGGGATAAAGCTTCCCTGTTTTCATGGTGCTTATAAAGTAATCTAGTGGGCAGGTAGGTGTGGGAGAGACCAACAAGTTACAGACAATTGTATGAATAATATGAAAATAGGTAGAAAGGATACTTCATTGAGATTTGAAGGCTTAGTGGAGATGGTACTTGTGCTGAGTCTAAAAGAACAAAGTCATCAGGTTTAGGATGCTGGTCCTATAGCAGATGAAGCTGGACAGAGTAATGGTAATGGGGTAATGTTCAGTTCTGGGCATTAGTTAACCTCTCAGTGAAGAGGACTATTAACAAATAGGAATAGCTAGTAGAGCCTAAGGAGAATGAAAAATGAAGGAACCAGGAATAGTTAACCAGGGATAGAGAAGCTTCAGAAGGGATATAATTAAAAGACTGCCACATAGAATAGGCATTATATTAAAAGGAGTAGCACATAATCAGAGGCAGATTTCAGTTCAACAAAAGGAATAACTTTATAATGATTCAAAATGGAATGAGTTTAACAAATGAGACAGGTTGAGTAAAATATTTAAGCAGAATTCAATATTCTTACAATGGCCCAGTCTAGAAAGTTGTGGGTGTGAATTTTTGTTTGGGTGGAAAATGATCTAAAGAGTCTCTAACATCCTCTCTGGCACAGTAGGACCCTTATATCACTTTTCTGCCTTCAGTGACAGCTTTCCTTAGATGATTGCACTCAAGAGCCACCTTGAGTAGGAATATGTAGGCAGATGTCTAAGGCACAAGAATACAAATTGCATGAGTCTCTAAACTAGGAGGGAGTAGAGTAGGAGGACAATGCTAAAAGAAATTGTTTCTCATAGTCTTTCCAAGGCAGAAACAGAATCCCCATTGCTATTTAAGATTCAATGAGAAAACAGATTAGAGAGCATGCAAATATGAGGTATCATTATCAGTTCTACCAACATGAGATCTTTTTTCTAGTTTCCAAGTGACAAACACTAATAAATCATTAAAATTCCCAGTCCAGTGTTCTTGAAGTTAATTAAAAAAATACCAACTCCACATTGTTTTCTCTATGCTTTACTTTTTCTCCTCCTCCTCTCCCTCTTCTTCTCCCTCCTTCTCTTCCTTTTCTTTATTTTACCAGTAAGTCTTTCCCAGATTCCCAAGGACAGTTCTTCCCTCTGTGTCCAAACTTTCTCAGCATGGTATTAATTACATTGGGTTATAATGGCACTCATGAGTTTTATCAATCCCCAAAGTTGAGAGTACAAGGGCAAAGGCAATGTTTTACTGCACCAGCATTTGGCATATGGTAGGTCCTCAGTAATGGATGGATGGATGGACGGATGGATGGATGGATGAGGAGGGGGCCATTCCCCTCACTGCCATCTAATTTTATCCCTCTCTACTATATTCGGTTGGTATGACGTATCACAGCTCACCAATGTTCTCTAATTACCAAATCCACTGTCCTCTGATGAGTTTCAAAAAGTGAAATCCCTGGTATTTTTTGAATTCTAATGACACTATGAATAGAACCAACAAGTCACTTTGCCACTCCACATATCCCGATTCCTCCACTATCTCTTTGCTTCTTTTTTCCCCTCCTATTGCTTGATAGGACATTATCATGAGTATTTGGCCTCTTCGCCTCTTCTCTGGAAAAATGTTTAGGTAGAAGAGATGTTCTTCACTTTCTTTCTTAAAGATTTTATTTATTTATTTGACAGAGAGAAGAGAGATCACAAGTAGGCAGAGAGGCAGGTAGAAAGAGAGGAGGAAGCAGGCTCCCTGCTGAGTAGAGAGCCCGACACGGGCCTCGATCCCAGAACCCTGAGACCATGACCTGAGCTGAAGGCAGAGGCTTAACCCACTGAGCCACCCAGGTGCCCAGATGTTCTTCACTTTCAAACTCCAGTAAGCCATTAGGTTGGAAAACTCCTAAATCTACATTTTCATTCCTGGCTTCTCAGTCTCTAACCCCATATCTCAAGTGGCTTGTTGGGCATTTCCAACTAATTGTTGTATTTTCACAACAAATCCAACAAAACCTGGACCCATCTTCTTCCTACCAATCTCTCCATTCATTCCCTGATTTACTTGTGAACTCACTTCAATGGAGTCAGCCAGTTATTCTTCCCAAACGTTTTGCAACTTTTTACAAAGTTTTTTTGCTTGTTTGTTTGTTTGTTTTACTTCCATGCTTCTGCCAAACAGTTTCTTTTATCTGGAATGTCACCTTTCTTTATCATCCTCTCTAAAAAATTTTACCTATACATTGAGAATTACTCTGCATTTTCCTTCAATTGAACCTATATTTCTGCCAGCTTTTGGAAAAACCAAGGTCCTTGACCTTCCAGGACACTGGGAGTACCCATGAGTAATAACAGGATGTGACAAGTACAGTGGGACAGCTCCAGAGAGTAAGAGGGCATTGACTCTCTCCAGGAAAGGTCCTCCAGCATAACTGACCCATCCAAGATATAACAAGCTCAAGTTCAATTCATGTCAACCCAAGACATTTGATGTTCTGGATTTGAAAAGACAGGGTCAGTTGTGGTTGACACGTTTCTAGTGAATGACCATTTTCAGTGTCACAGAGATGCTTGGTCATGGGTTGTAAGGTTCGTCTAAATATGTGCAAAGGATTCTAAAATCCTTCTGACCTCTCGGTAGTGAAGAACTAATCTGAGATATACAATGGGATCCAAGTCTAACCAACAAGGTGGGGTTCAAGGACAAACTGAAGGTCTCGTGGAGACCTGGAAAGCAGGCTATTTGAACTTGTAGCTGAGTGTGACTGGGAGAGTGGGATAGATACCACAGAACCGTGGAAAGTTTCTGTTACTTATGTATGTCTTTGCTCTTGGATCTTCTTTTACTCTCTCAGAGAGTTTACTCCTTTTGTCTTCACCATTACCTATCTGGGCAACTGTATTTTTGGTCCTTACCATATTTCATATTGTTCAGAGACAATCATAATTTAGATGTCTCCTTTCACTCAAATGTAAGTCTGAGGAGTAAGCAATCCTTTCCTTTCAAATCGCTGAAATTACACCTGCCCCTTCCAGGTGGAAAAGCAGTGTCACCAGTCCAGTGCTTTCCGAGCCTCCTGTTGTTGTGTGTTTGTTTCCCAGTCAGGCTGCCTTTTGCCTCTTCGGTCCCTCTTGTGGAGCTTTGAAACTGGCCTCCCTCCTACCTTCTTAGAGGCTGTTCTGCAGTACTAGAGCCAGCAACCATCACGGGTCCCTGCAAAGTGGAGTTGTCACCTCAGTGTCCTCCAATGCCCAATTTTTTGAAACATCACACGTGCTTTTTAATTTTTCTAATAGAAAAAAGTTTTTATATTTCATTTTAAGTGGGAGAAATTACAGAGTTTCAAAAAGTGAAATCCCTGGTGTTTTTTGGAGTTTAATTAGAGCTAGACCTGCTCTTGTTTAGGTATATTTGTCTCTGCAACCATTTTTTTTAAAAGATTTATTTATTTATTTATTTGAAAGAGAGAGAGAGAGAACCTGCAAGTAGAGCAGGGATGGGCAGAGGGAGAAGGAGAGAATCTTTTTTTTTTTTTTTTTTAAAGATTTTATTTATTTATTTTTCAGAGGGAGAGCAAGAGCGAGCACAGGCAGACAGAGTGGAAGGCAGAGTCAGAGGGAGAAGCAGGCTCCCTGCGGAGCAAGGAGCCCGATGTGGGACTCGATCCCAGGACGCCGGGATCATGACCTGAGCTGAAGGCAGCTGCTTAACCAACTGAGCCACCCAGGCGTCCCGAGAAGGAGAGAATCTTAAGCAGACTCCACACTGAGTTTGGGGCTCCACACAGAGCTCCGTCTCGATCTTACGACTCTAAGATCATGACCCAGAAATCACAACTCTGAGATCACAACTGACCAAAATCATGAGTCAGATACTCAACTGACTGAGCCATCCGAATACCCCTGTCTCTGCAACTTTTAATTCTAGGTATCCATTGCCTTCAGTAAATAAGTATTTTTTTTTGTCAGAAGAAGACCCCTCCCCATCTCGTTCCCCATTCTATGGAAAGATAACAGAAAAGAATTAAATTAGTACTACAATTTACAGTTAAAGGTTTTTTTCTATGTATACATTTTGGTTCTAGAAGGAAATCTGACACAGTTTACCAAGACAATTTGACCTAGCAATTCCACATCAAGAAGTTTATTCCAGGGAACCTGGGTGGCTCAGTGGGTTAAAGCCTCTGCCTTCGGCTTGGGTCATGATGCCAGGGTCCTGGGATCGAGTCCCGCATCGGGCTCTCTGCTCAGCAGGGAGCCTGCTTCCTCCTCTCTCTCTGCCTGCCTCTCCATGTACTTGTGATGTCTGCCTGTCAAATAAATAAATAAAATCTTTAAAAAAAAAAAGAAGTTTATTCCAAAAAAAGAACAAGGGATGCTCTTAAAGATGTATGTCTAGGATACTTGTAATTATTAAAAATGGAAATAATTTATATTTAGAAATAGAGGAATGGTAAAATAAATGCGTATAGCTCTGCAGTATAATGCACCCATTAAAAATCCCATTTTGCAAAGTATTTTATGACATGGAAAATACCCATGATATGATGTTAAGGAATAAAACAAAAACCAAAAAGCAGCTATTGAAACTTCTTTATTATGATTTAAAATTCATCCTTAAAAGCATGAGTAACTGGGACGCCTGGGTGGCTCAGTTGGTTAAGCAGCTGCCTTTGGCTCAGGTCATGATCCCAGTGTCCTGGGATCGAGTCCCACATCGGGCTCCTTGCTCTGCAGGGAACCTGCTTCTCCCTCTGACTCTGCCTGCCACTCTGTCTGCTTGTGCTTGCGCTCACTCTACCTCTCTCTCTGACAAATGAATAAATAAAATTAAAAAAGAAAAAATAGTTACTTGCACTGAGTCAATAGACTACCCAAATTGCTTCCATTTAAAAAAAAAAAAAAAAAGCATGAGTAACTATATGTGGCATAAATATCACAGATAGAAAAAGCCAGTATAAAGGCACCTCGGTGGCTCAGTGGGTTAAAGCCTTTGCCTTCGGCTCAGGCCATGATCCCAGGGTCCTGGGCTCTCTGCTGGGCATCGGGCTCTCTGCTTGGTAGGGAGCCTGCCTCCCCTCTCTCTGTGCCTGCCTCTCTGCCTACTTGTGATTTCTGTTTGTCAAATAAATAAATAAAATCTTAAAATAAATAAATATAAATAGTAAGATTAAAAAAGAAAGAAAGAAAGAAAAAGCTAGCTTTCCAGAATTTTAACTGGTTATTTGTCAGTAGCAGGATTGTAGATACTTTTTATGTTTTCTTTACAGCTTAATGTATTTTCCAAATGTTCTTCTGGGAAGATGTATTGTTTTATTCATTCATTCACTTATTTAATAAATGTGTAGTGACTGTTAGGTGTCAGGCACTCTGCCTTGTGTTGAGGAGATAAAGTAAATAAGACAGCGGATATGTTCTTCACTTTGCTCAGAGTTTACAATTCCTTAAAATTGGGAGAAAAAAGGTTTTTTCCTTAATTCATTTCATTTGACTCAGTAATTCCACTTTTGGGAATCTATCCTAAGGAAATAATCAAGATAGCAAAAAAAATTATCGTATAGAAATGTTTATTAGTGCATTAACCATTAGGCAAAAAAATTTAGAAGCCACATAAATGCCCAACAGTTATTAACAGTAGTTAATAACATGGGAAAACATTATTCATGTTTTCCACTACTATCAACAGGAAAAAAGTATGCTGCAAAATTATACAGAATCTGACCTCAATTATGTAGTGTAATTAGTCATAAAAGAGAAATTCGGATGTTAACAAGTGTTATTTTTGCATGGTGAAGTAATAATTGATTTGCACTTTTGTGCCTATATTCTTCATATTTCCCAAGTTTTTGCAATGAACAGGTTTAATATTATAATCAGGAAAAACACGCTGCTTTTGTTTTTAAAGACTTGACTCAGACATTATCTGTTAAAAATTCAAGGAGCATACAAAAAGACAATTTACCATTTCCTTAAAGTTTGCCCTGACTTGGTGAAAAAAGGAGAGAAAACTCATACAGAGAGAGCCCACAGCCCATTTCCTTTCTAAAACATTCTTGGGAGAGAGTGGATGACCACAAATGCAGTAGAGCTACCCCCATCACAGGGACTGGGGAAATTAATTCACTGTGCTCATGAGGCTGAGCAAGGCAAAATAGAAGGAGCACTTGGAGGACTTGGAGACAGAGCCCTGGACCCTAATCCCAAACTCTACCTTGAATCTAACCTTGAGCGTGATATTGATAATCTCCCTGAGGTGTGTCTGTATATTAGGGACCTGGGGACATTTCTCACTGCTGTCATTTCCTCATTGAGCAGGTGTCATGCAGGGTCAGGGTCCTGCTTTGTCTCGGGTTTGCCTAGAGAAAAAGAACAATGGTGCCTGAGATGTCAGGGTCAAGGCAGCCAAAATCTGGCTCCCTATCTATTCCGGTGTGAAGACTTTGACCCTGACTTCTGACTCTTGCCTTCTAAGTTCAAAGAGAAAGCCCATGGCTGTGGAACATGGCACTTCTGTATAAGCTGAAGCAAGAGGGCTGCCTGCTGGTGCTCCATCAACTACTGAATGCTCAGGTGTACACGGACTGACAGGGCTCACACAAGGCCCAAGTGCATTTAAAATACCAACTTTCCCTCTAATTTAAAGTTCATCAAGACTGAAATCACAGCAGGTTTCACTGCACCTGTATTCAGTCATATATCATGCTCTGGGTTTTCTAAATGTAAGGGTTTGCTGTGCAGTCAAGGAGCAAGTCAGTGCAGAAAGATTTATAGGCATACTTCACTTTCAACAAACTTAATATCTGAAAATTAAAGTACCATAAAAGATAAATTTACAAAAGAATTCATTTCATTACCATTTTGAGTAATTGGTTTACCTTCTACTTCTAAAACGTAAATCGGCTCACCACAACCTGTTTTACACACAACATATCAATCAAGCACATAGAGTTGCATAAAGGAGATGTCTACGGAACTTAGAAATCAGCATTTGGACACCACTGCAAAAGCTGGAAACATTTCTCTGATTGACTACAGAAGGTGAAAAAGACCTCAAATCAAATGATAGATAATCTTTATGCCAAAAGAGTTTAGTAGTTTGGGATTTTTTTTTTTTTTTTTGGAGGGGGGAACATTTCTTCTAGGTCCTTCTTTGGTTTTCTCATAATTCATTGATTTCAGCAAGGCCACTGAAAGAACCCATTTCAGAATCACAGGGGCAGGTGTTTTCAACATCCCTTTATATCCCAGGTAAACATTTAATACTTGTGTACACATAGATACATACATTAGAGATCTATGGCACCCACAAAAATGTCAATGCAGATAAAGCTGTGCTCTAATAATCAATTTTCCATCCTGCCACCTGAGGAGCCATTCATTCCAGAATGCTAGCCCCAGTATTTGAAAATGCCAACATTTTCATTTTCAATCAGCTTCAGAAACCCTTAGTTAGTTGTAGGAAAGAAAGAGCTTTCAATTGCCTTTGCCAAGCACGTTTCTCTGTGGATACAGGCAGGTTAAAAGCATTGACCTTACATGACAAAAGAAATTTAGAAAAGCTCCTGGGTCAGCTCCCTGGGTCCCTATCTGTGGAGTTCCTGAAGAATAGCCTCGCTGCCTCTCATGCCTGAATGAGAGCTCCTAGCAGCATAGACAGAGCCAAATTAGAATCCTGAGTATTTTATGATTCTAATGAAATGCTCTTCACATACGAATAATATTGGAGAGTTGAGGCGGGAGCAGAAAAATCTCTGGATGTCCAGGAAAAAGTGAAAAATGAGAAATTTTGCTTAGACATACTTAAAACTGGAAAGCACCAAGAGGCTTCCCAGCAAAATAGTAGGCTTGCAAGGATTAATGAAGCCCCAGCCAAGGGCTAGCCCCCTTGCCAACACCTGGGGATCCCCTTCAGGCCTCCATGGTAAATGAGAGGATGAATATATGGAAAGAAGCAAAGCAGGAGTGGAAAGGAAAGTGTCAAAGAGATGAGTGCAGGAGGGGTGAAGAAAATAGGACTAAATGAAGGATGAAGGAGGTGTGTGAAGAAAGGGAGACTGGCTATGAACAAAAAGGAGAAAAGGAAAAAGGAAATAGATAAGGAAATGGTGAGATAAGATGAAGTCCCGCATGCACAAACGACTCAGTTAGGTGTCAGGAAAACCCCTGGGTACAGGTGACCAATCACCACCTTGATCCAGGCACAGTGCAACCCGGAAGCTCCCAGCAAAGCTATGGTCCTCTATGGACACCTTCTCCCTTCTCCACAAAGGGCAGGCTCACCTGTCGAAGGCCACAGCAGTCATGGAGTAGATGCTGGCGAAGACAGCAG
Source organism: Mustela nivalis (assembly GCF_964662115.1). NCBI lineage: Eukaryota > Metazoa > Chordata > Mammalia > Carnivora > Mustelidae > Mustela > Mustela nivalis. The sequence goes on along the minus strand of NC_139027.1, from coordinate 48,620,991 downwards.
CGATGGGGAAGAAGTTGTGGAACTTGCAGTAGAACAGGCCATAGTACCACTCGTTGTGGACAGCATAGGTGAAGTTCACCACTGTGTTGAACGCGGCCATGGATGCCTCTGCGAAAGCCAGATTCACCAGGAAATAGTTAGTCACTGTCCTCATTCTCTTGTGGGCCAGGATGATCCACATCACCACCACATTGCCCACCACAGAGGTCACCACGATGACCGTGTAGGCAGCTGCCCAAAGGACTATTTGCCAGGCCGGCTGCACGAACTGGTTGGGCTCCGAGGTGTTGGTGGAGATATTTGGGAAGAGGTCTGAGTCTACCTGGAGGACGTTATCCATTCTTCCACTAAGTGGTTAAGCCGCCCTGGGGGTCGGGGTCGTGCTTAACCAAGCAGGAGGGCTACAGGCTCTTTCTGGGCAGAACTCTTTCCTTGCAAGCAGGAGAGTTGGCGCTCAAAAGATAAATGCTTCTAGATGCGCGCGGTCTGCCTCTTGTGGTTTCGAATTCCTCCACTTTCAAGCGTCAGGAAGCATTTGAGTTCAGAAATCCGGAGACAGCGTCTCTATTGCGTGGGACTGGAAAAAGGAAAGGAATTCCACGGGTCACGGTTCCGAGAAGCAGGAGACCCCCGCTTATCTGCACCTGCTGCTGCTTGCAACTGCTGTTCCCGCTGCTTGCAGCGGGAAATGCAAAACCCTGTTCTGCAAGAGGACTTGGGGGCGAAGGGGAGAGTGTTCGTCACAGCGCGACCTGAAAAGTTCTGAGTCTATGGCGGGGATTCTGGGGCCCCTGGTCCGTCTGGTGATTTTTTTCCTTTGCTTTTGCTGCGCTGTCGCCGCCGCCGCCGCCGCCTGCAGCTTCACAGGCGCCTGTCTGGCTCGGGTCCTGCTTGGCTCGGGAGTTAGCAGAACCTCGGCAGGCTGCGCGCGAGGCTTTTATAACCCTCTGCAGAGACGTCACCGCGAAGGGGCAGTACCTGGGCTGCGCACCCGCCAGTCCTGGTGCGCAGCGCCGCAGCTGAACCAGCTGTTGGCAACTGTCTCATTCCACCAACGCAGCCACCTCGCCTTTTGCGGCTACCTGCTGTGGGAATCCTCAAGCCAGGCGCCCCACACACTCCGCGAGGGGGCGCCAGGTGGCCTCGGAGTAACTGAGCCGGACGGCGTCTGCAGGCTGAATGAACCACGGAACCGAAGGATTTGCGAAAGAGCTGTACCGATGATGGACACACAACTTCCAGCGAGAGCAGCCCGGAGCGCTGCGACAGCTCTGCAGAGGCGCCTGCCTGTGGCTGTGGGAGTCGGGCAAATGTGGGGGCGACGTGCCAGCGCTGCGCTCCGGGCCTCTCTCCAGCCCGAGTGTACCACGGGCTCGCCCTGGCTGCTACCGAGAGGAGGTGACGATGCCCAGTTCCAGGTGTCCGGAAAACTACTTTGCTGAGATCGTGTTTAGGAAATACCCCCAAACACCCAGGTCCTTTCTCTGGGTTGACCGATTCCCCTGGGGAGGCAATGATAGACTCTAAGCTTTGGGGATACCTTCCTCAGGTTCCTCGGTGACTTGGCCCCTAGGTCCATGAAAAGCTCCAGCTGAGCTCTGCAGCTGAGCCCCCTGCGCAGACAGCCGGGACTGGACTGGGCTCCCTAGGAAGCCTGGTGAGCGCAGCAGCCACCTATCAGCAGTGTGTCGCCCAGACGCGCCTCTCTGGGCCCTCTGCCAGTACCCACTGCGGCCTCGAGTTTACCGCCCGAGGACCTAGGAGCTTCTGCCTCTGCGTCTGGGGGGCCTGCGGGCTAGTGCCAGGCTGGGCGGCGTGGGGGGTTCCTTCCCCTACTCTCTCGCGGGTTTGCATAGGGACTGGAGGGCAGTTTTGTCCCCCTTTTCTACCCACCTCCTCCGCCCCCGGCGGACTTCAAGGCCTCATATGCAAGTCCAAAGCCATTTCAAACCGCGGAGCTGGTGTCGGACGCTGGGAGGAGGTGGGAAATGCCTGTCGGCGGGTGCGAACCGTTTTGGAGAAGCCGAGATGGGCTCAAGTTTGGAGGCTTTCCCGCCCAGAGATACGGTTCGAACCTTCGGAGGCCATCTATTCCTCTGTCTCCCTCGCGCCCTCCCCTCTTTTCACTGCGGGAACTCAGAACTGTGCGACATGAACAGGAATGGTTACCATAGCCCAGCGCTGAGGCTCGCTGTTGGCGCAAGCCCGCCTTCTCCCGGGAGCTGCGTTTACGCACTAGTCCTGTCTGGTTATGCGCCTCTTAGGGGAGCAAGCAAAACATCTGGCAGGAAACGCTTTAAGGTTTACAAATTTATTGTACCGATTGATGCCAGGCTAAAATCTGCCAGTTCATTTTAGTTTTGTTGAAGCCTGGAATTTCAGCATGTATATGAACCTCACCTTGCACCCCTAAACCTGAAGAGAAAACTCCAGTGATGTCTGGGGGAGCACAGCACGCACAGGTTGCAAAGAAGGAACCTTCTCGAAGGGAAGTCCTCTTCCACCCTGGATCTCTCATAACTGCTTCCAGTAGTGGGTATTAGAGCTCTTTTAAGCTTTTCCATTCTAAAATATGTAAAATGTTATAACACTGCTAATACATAGTGTTTATTTTCCTATTAGAAAATTTGAATTTCTAAGTTTTTTTTGGGGGGGGGGGCTGTGTGGATTTTTCCTTTCCATAAATTGTCTATTCACATGTTTTGTCCCTTTTTCTGTTAGACTGCTTTCCAGTCACTTTTTTCTCAGAGCTCTTTGTATATTATAGATATAAACACTGCCTATTATTAATATTTCAAGTATTTCTCTAATGCTATTATTTATCTCTTGAATTAATGTATTTGTCATAAAAACTTAAACAATTTTTTATGTAGTCTGTATTTACTTTAGTAGCACTTGAGTTTTCAAGTCTTGGTTTAAAAAAAGTCTTACAAAATCCTGGCTTTTTTCCATCGTGGGTTTTCTTGGCAGTTCTTTCTTTTCTTCTTTCCTATCTTTTTCCTTCCTGCTTGTCTTCCTTCCTCTTCCTTCTCTTTTTCTTTCTTCCTTTCTCTTTCTCCTATTTCTCCTTTCTCTTTCTTTTTTTTTCTTTCCATCCATCAATTCATCCATTCAACCATCCATCCATCCTACCTTCCTTCCTTTCTTTCCAATAAGATCTTTAGTTCACCTGCAGTTTGTTATTGTGTATTATATAAATTATTTTTTCATATTAATTAAACCATTATCCATGTCATAGATTAAATTTACAAATACATGTGATTTAATAGTTATATTCTCCAGTCTTTCCTACTGATCCATTTGTCTATTCCTACAGCAATACCAGGTATATATGTATATATGTATTTGATTAATATCATCTTCTACTTTGCCTAGCCTCCTTGCAATTAGGAAGAGACTAATTTAGCCAATAGGTTGTGAGTGGAAATGATGTGTGTCACTACTAGGCTGAAGCATAGAAGAGTGTGTGTGTATGTATGTGTATGAGAGAGAGAGAGAGAGAGACTTCCCCATGGATTCTCTCCACCAAGTCCCAAATGATGCAGCCACAAGAAGACAGGCCTTAATTACCTTGAGTACCCAAGTGACTGTATAAGCTAGGCTGCTGGCCATTTTGGACATGTAGTATAAGTAGGAAATGAATTTTTGTTGTATTAAGGCACTAGGTTTGGGGATTAATTTGTTACTCACCATGTTATAGCTTATTCTGACTAATATAGGAATAAATATTCCGATATCTGGTAAGGCAAGTTCATCTGGATGCTCATTTCATGCTTTTTAAAATCCATTTTTAGACATCATATTTAAATTTTAAATTCAATTTAAAAATTAAACAAAACAAACTGCAGTAGTATTTTAATTAGAACTGTGTGAAACTTACTGAATTTTGACAAAATTGACATTTTTGATATATATTTTTTAATCTAAGAACATGGTATGCCTTTCCATTTATTCAAGTCTTATTTATACCTCTCAAAAAGATTTTATAATTTTGATTAAAATAGATCCAGTCTTTTGGTACATAATTTCCATATATTTTGTAGGTTTTGTTTATATTTTAAATGAAATACTTTTTTTATTTTAGATCAAAGAAAACCCATTGTCTTCTGTGTATATGTATTTGTGTTTATGTGTATGAGTGTCTTTCTTTGTATGTATCCTCGTCATTTTACTGAATTTTGTATTTATTCTGCTTTTTATTTGCTTTTCTTTGCGTTTTCAATCACATCATTAGCATATTTTTGTTTCACTGAATTTCCTTTACCTTCTAGGACAATGTTTAATTAAAATTGGTGATAAGAGGTATTTCTGTATAGTTTCTGAATTTAAATTAAGATGACTTTGAATTTTTACTATTTGGGAGAATATTTGTTGTTAAATTTGCTAAATAGGCTCTTATGTTTAAATAGTTTCCTTCTACTTTATTTTACCTAGAAAATTTTAAATGAATGTCTTATAAATTTCTTTTACTTTTAAATGCGTTTTTCAGGATCTGTTGATATGATTGTGTAATTTTTTTTTTCACTAATTTGTTGACATAATGGATTAAATGAATAGATTTCCCAACACTCGACCCAACCTAGCATTCCTGGCACAATATCTGCTTGGGCAAAGGCTATATTATTTCTTTGATATATTGCTGGATTCAACTTGCTAATGATTTATTTAACATTTTTACATCCATTTTTCTAAGTGAAACTGATGTAGAGATTTTTTTTCCTTTTCTTTTTCATATATTAATATTATGCACCAAAAAGTGAAATGAGAAGCATCTCATCTCTAACTATGGCAAGAAATACTAGTCTTGGTCCCTGAACTACCCAAGAACTAGTGAGAAATGTAAGTCCCTGGGCCATCACAGTACTACTAAATTAGAATCTGCATTTTAGTAAGAACTTAGGTTATTTGTATGCACATTAAAGTTTGAAGGGTTTGTTTGTTTTTTTAAAGATTTTTATTTACTTATTTGACAGAGAGAGAGAGAGAGAGAGAGAGAGACAGTGAGAGAGGGAATACAAGCCGGGGAAATGGGAGAGGGAGAAGCAGGCTTCTCATTGAACAGAGAGCCTGTCGCAGGGCTTGATCCAAGGACCCTGGGATCATGACCTGAGCTGAAAGCAGATGCTTAATGACTGAGCCACTCAAGCACTATGTAAGGTTTGAGGAGTTTAAAATAGATCCAGTGTTTTCTAAGTTTCTTAATGATAAGAAACTCTTGAGTTGGTTGTTAATAAACATAATCCGGTTCCAAGGAAAACTCTGATTTGGTGAATCTGATTGGGGTTCAGTGGTCTGTGATTTTACCAAGTACGCTGGGTCAGTTTTCTCTTCAAGCAAGTTTTGGAAATATGTGGACCTTTTACTTTAAACAGCACAAAACTAGATGAGTTCTTTCTTCATCTCAAGGAAAATTTCAGCTAGTTTTTTTTTTTAATTATTATGTCTTCTCTATTAGCCCTGTCTTCTCCTTTTGAGACTCTCATTATTGTCATGGTAGGTTTTCTAGAACCATCCTCTGGATGTTTACAAACGATTCCTGCTCTCATTCTCAGATCTCAGTATCCAGGCTCTTCTGTTTTGTTACTTTCTCCAAGTTCTGTTGATCTCCCAGCACAGCCCAGCCTGCCTGGTTCTACTCTCTTCTCAGCTTAACTCCCAACAGAGCCCCAGGGCTCATTTATATCCAGCTGCCCTTAAGGCCTGAAGCCACGTGGCTGATAGGAGAGAACGCTGGAGTTGCTGGGAAAAGGAACGCAGCTGTGTTCAGGCCCCCATACACTCTGATCTCCTGAAGCCACTGGTGTGGAAACATCACCTTCCCCCTTCAGTGTGGATGTTACTACTATTAGTCACTGACTTCCTTTCTTAGCCATCCTTTCATAAGACAAACTGGTATACGTTATATCTCTTGGAAATTACACTGTTACTCCTCTGAAAGTAAGAACCATGTTATTCAACTATTGGTTTGCTAGCAGTCCCTTCCCTATATGGCACGATTAATACATATGTATTGGGTTGGATTGAATTGCTTGATAATGGTTGAATTTAGAAAGGTGGTGTGAGACAGGGAGGCCGCACCAGAACAGAATTCATCAAACTGCAAATCTTCCCAATACAAAAACAACAATAACATTAATAAAAATAACAGGAAGTAAGGGGAGGACGGAGAGGGTATATGGCTCTTCAACAATGCTTTCTGGAACAACTGTTCACTACCTGCTTTACAGGTAGTCACTATTTGCCTGTGCTTTTAGCTTTAGCTTTCTGAAACACTTTTTTTTTTTTTAAGATTTTTATTTATTTGTTAGAGAGAGAGAGATACAGAGCGCAAGCACAGGCAGACAGAGTGGCAGGCTAGAGGTAGAGGGAGAAGCAGGCTCCCTGCCGAGCAAGGAGCCCGATGTGCGACTCGATCCCAGGACGGTGGGATCATGACCTGAGCCCAAGGTAGCCGCCTAACCAACTGAGCCACCCAGGCGTCCCTGAAACACTTTGTTTTATGTGCGTTTCTATATATACTATAGCATATAGCATAGATTTTGAGTTTCTTTTCATGAGCTAATGTAAAAATCATTTTCCTTTGAGTTAAAATTCATATTTAATGATATGACTGATACATTTGGCTTTAAGTCTGTTATGTTATTTTATGTTATATTCCCGAAGGTATTTTTTTACATTTATGGGCAAATGTATATGGTGTTATATACATGGCCTGTTTGCTTCAAAAAATGATTGTGTTATTTAGAAAGACTTGTGTGGGTTTTTTTTCCTAGTAGGTAATTTTATACTCATATCTTTTATAATGCTCTTAATCTCTTTTTATCGTATAGACTTCTGTTATTTGGCTTATCAGCTTCAAATGATATTGTAAATCTTCCACCTATTACCCACGTTGTGATATATGAGCCTTTCCCATTCAACTGAGCCATACTAACCTGCTGTCTTTGCAGGTCAAAATGCCTGTTGATCAGCATGTCAAATGGCTTAATTTGGTAATACTTTTCCCTTTTATTTCTTTTCTCTTCCCATTTTAAAAGATGTGTTATTTCTATTTTGACAAAATATTTTTTCTTTCACATGTATCTTTGTTTTGGTTTTGGTCTTAGACCTATAATGAAATACATCCAATGGTCATCATCAGCTCTTTTGCTAAAATTTCTGCATCGATCTTTAGGCTGAAAGAAGTTCTTCTGCAGTTAGCTCTTCAGAAAGACCTCATAAGTAGAGCCTTGCATTTTTAAGACTGCTTTCTGTTGCTCTCACACTAGAAGTTTAGTTTCACCATATATTCTTTCACTTTAAAAATAAACACTAAAAACTACACATACTAATTGGCATGTTTTACGGACTTCTATGATTTTATGGACATAAAATTTTGGGGCTTTGCATACCTCTCATTTTGTTTTTTGTTTGTTAAGATTTTTAATTTATTTAAGAGAGAGAGAGAGAGATGGTGTGAGAGAGCTGGGGTGGGGGGAAGAGAGAGAGGTAGAAGCAGACTCCCCAAGGAGCAGTGAGCTCGGTTCTAGGACCTTGGGATCGTGACCTGAGCAGACGCTTAACTGACAGCCACCCAGGCACCCCATCTCTCAATTCTTAAAGAAAATCACTATTTTCTATTACTGGAGAATGTTTTCAGATCTGTTAAGTTGTTGTAACTACTTAAATATTTCTGTTCTATTACTGGAGAATATTTTAGAGAAAAGCTAAAGACCATTTATATTTGAAATGAAAATGTATATCTATATTTATATTTCAAATAAAATTTCATTGAAATATGAATTGACACAGAAAAGGACACGTATCCTAAGTGCAGAACTCAATAAATCACAGGAAGTAAACATATCTGTGTAAACACATCCTAGGGGAAAAAGACTATTACCAGAATGATAGAGACCCTCTCTCAGCCATCTCCAAAGATAACCCTACCTTAGCTTCTAAAAATGCAGATTCAATTTGCACGTTTTTTGAATTTTAAGTTAATGGAATTATGCCTGTATAGCTTCTTTTACCCCATATTACAATGGTGAGATTCATTTATGTTGTTTGTAACGAGTTCACTCTTTTTTAAAAGTTTATTTAATTTAAAATAAATTAATGAACATACAGTGTATTATTAGTTTCAGAGGTAGAGTTTAGTGATTCATCAGTTGTACATAACACCTAGTGCTCATTCCATCAAGTGCCCTCCTCCTTAATTCCCATCATCCAATTATCCCATCTCTCCATCCACATCCCCTTCAGCAACCCTGTTTGTTTCCTATAGTTAAATCTCTCGTAGTTTGTGTCCCTCTCTTATTTCATCTTGTTTTATTTTCTCCTCCCTTCCCCTATGTTCATCTGTTCTGTTTCTTGAATTCCACATATGAGTTCATTCTCATTGCCATATAGCATTCTATTGTTTGAAAATCCTAGTTTACTCAATTACTGTTGATGGACACTTGATTGTTTTTTGTATTTCGCAATAAGAACAATGTCACTATTTCTTAAGCACATGTTTACCCAGTTTTGTTGGAAATATGCCCAGGAATACAATTACTGGGTCATGAGTTTGCGTATGCTCAGCTTTAGTAGATATTTACAAACACATAGTTCCTTGCGACAATTACAATCCCCATAGCAACACACATAAGTTTTCCAGGTGCTTCACATCCTTGCAAATAAATAGGACTGTCAGTTTTCTTTATCTCTGCCATTCTGATGGGTGGGATATCCCACTTTCATTTTGGCTTGTGTTTTACTGATGAATGAAAGAATGTGGTGGAGCACCTTTTCATATAATTTTTGGAAAGTGTCTGTTTTAGTTGTTTGATTTTTTTAATTGGTTTTCTCTTTTATTGATTTGTAAGAGTTCCTTAGATGAAATGGGTCCTTTGTCAGTTATTCTGTAGTTTGCCTTTGTCTTTTGATGGCCAGAAATTCCCATTTTTAATGTATCACCTTAACCCACAATTTTACAGTCAATGCTTTCTGTGCTTTAAGAAATCTTTGTTTATCCCAAGATCATGAAGATGTTATGTTATCTTCCATTAACTTGATTCCTTTAACTTTTATATCTATCTCTATAATCTAATTGGAATTGATTAATGTGTATGGTATGAACTAGAGGGTTAAGATTCATGTTCATCTTTATTGATATTCAATTGTCCTAGAACAGTTTACTTAAAAGAATGTTCTTTCTCTACTGTCTTCAATGCCACCTCTGCCATAAATCAAGTAATTCTGTATGAGAAGGTCTATTTTTGGAATCTCTATTTTGTTCCGTTGGCCTTTTGAATACCCTTGCCCTAGTATTATTACAACTCTATAATAAGCTGTCATATAATCTAGCAGTATAAGTTCTCATTTTTTTTTCTTAAAATAGCCTTAGCTATTCTTAGCCCTTTGCATTTCCATACAAATTTTAGAATTTATCTGTTTTTACCAAAAAGTCAAACTCTGTGGCAATTTAAACTGGGACTGTTTTGAATCTCTAGATTTATTTGGAAAGGGTCTATATCTTTACCATACTTATTTAGATCTTCTTAATGCTTCTCAATTAAGTTTTATAATTTCCAATATGGAGGTCTTACACATCTTAGATGTATTGCTAGATGTTCAATCTCTTTGATACTTTGATGCTGTTGTGATAGTTTTTCAAATTTTACTCTCTAAATGTTGCTATATAGAGATATACAATTGACCTTTGTATTTTGATTTTATATTTATAACTCTGGTAAATTCACTCAATAATTCTCATGGTTTAAATTTAGATTTCCCTGGATTTTTTTTTTTTTATTTTACACATTGCCTTTACTTTTTAAAGTTTTTATTTAAATTCTAGTTATCACATAATGTAATATTAATTTCAGGAGTAGAATTTAGTGATTCATCACTTACATATAATACCCAGTGCTCAGCTCAACAAGGGCCATCCTTAATACTCACCAGCCATCTAGCCCATCCCCCACATACCTTTCCTTCAGCAATCGTCAGTTTGTTCTCTATAGTTTAGAGTCTCTTATGGTTTGCATCCCTTCCCTTTTTTCCCCTTCCCCATGTTCATTTGTTATGTTTCTTAAATTCCAAATATGAGTGAAATCATGTGATAGTTGGCTTTCTCTGACATATTTCATTTAGCATAATACACTTTAGCCCCATCCACATCATTGCAAATGGAAAGATTTTATTCTTTTTGATGATTGAGTAATATTCCATTACAAATATATACCACCTCTATTTTATCCATTCTTTAGTCAATGGACTGATAGACATTTGGGCTCTTTCCATAATTTGGCTATTGTTGATAATGTGGCTATAATGTGCATGTGCCTTAAAATCAGTATTTTTGTATCCTTTGGGTAAATACCTAGGAGTGCAATTACTGGATTGTAGGGTAGTACTATTTTTAACTTTCTGAGGAACCTCCATACTGTTTTACACAGTGGCTGCACCAGTTTGCATTCCCACCAACAGTATAAGAGGGTTTCCCTTTTCCCACCTCCTCACCAACATCTGTCATTCCCTGAGTGGTTGATTTTAGTCAGTCTGACAGGTGTGAGTTGGTATCTCATCATGGTTTTGATTTGTGCTTCCCTGATGACGAATGATGTTGAGCATCTTCTCATGTGTCTGTTAGCTATCTGGAGTCTTCTTGTCTTCTTCTTGTTCATGTCTTCTGCTCATTTCTTAACTGGGTAATTTGTTTTTTGAGTGTTGAGTCTGATAAGTTCTTTATAGATTTTGGATATTAACCCTTTATCAGATATATCATTTGCAAATATCTTCTCCCCTTCTGTAGGTTACCTTTTAGTTTTGTTGCTTGTTTCCTTAGCTATGCAGAAAATTTTTATCTTGATAATATCCCAATAGTTCATCTTTGCTTTTGTTTCCTTTGACTCCAGAGACTTGTCTAGCAAGAATTTGCTATGGACAATGTCAAAGAGGTTGTTGTTGGTGTTCTCCTCTAGGATTTTAATGGTTTTCTGTTTCACATATAGGTCTTTCATCCATTTTGAATTGATTTTTGTGTATGGTCTAATACAGTGGTCAGTTTCATTCTTCTTCATGTTGCTATACAATACCATTTGTTGAGAGACTATTTTTTTTCCATTGGATATTATTTTCTGCTTTGTTAATGATTAGTTGACCATACAGTTGTGGGTCCATTTCCGGGTTTTCTACCCTATTCCACAGATCTATATGTCTGTTTTTGTGCCAGTATCATATTATCTTGACAACTACAGTTTTGTAATATAGCGTGAAGTCCAGAATCGTGATGTTTCCAGATTTGCTTTTCTTTTTCAAGATTGCTTTGGCTATTGGGGGTCTTTTGTGGTTCCGTACAAATTTTAGGATTGTTTGTTTTAGCTCTGTGAAAAATGCTAGTGGTATTTTCATAGGGATTTCATTAAATCTGAAGATTTCTTTGGGTAATATAGACATTTTTTAAAGATTTTATTTATTTATTTATTTGACACAGAGAGAGAGAGATTACAAGTAGGCAGAGAAGCAGGCAGAGAAGGGGGGGAAGCAGGCTCCCCGCTGAGCATAGAGCCTGATGTGGGGCTCAATCCCAAGACCCTGGGATCATGACCTGAGTGGAAGGCAGAGGCTTAACCCACTGAGCCACCCAGGCTCCCCTAGTATAGACATTTTAACAATGTTTTTTTTCTTTCAGTCAATAGGTGTGGAATGTTTTTCCATTTCTTTGTGTCATCTTCAATTTCTTTCACAAGTGTTGTATAGTTTTCAGAGTACAAATCTTTTACCTCTTTGATTAGGTTCATTCTTAGAATCTTATGGTTTGAGGAGCAGTTGTAAATGGGACTGATTCCCTGATTTCTCTTTCTGCTGCTTCATTATTGGTGTATAGAAATGTAACAGATTTCTGTACACTGATTTTGTATCCTACAATTTTGCTGAATTCATATATCAGTTCTAGCAATTTTTCAGTAGAATCTTTTGGGTTTTCTCCATAGAGTATCATGTCATTTGTGAAAAGTAAAAGTTTGCCTTCTTCCTTGCTGATTTGGATGTATTTTATTTCTTTTTGTTGTCTGATTGCTGAGGCTAAGACCTCCAATACTATGTTAAATGACAATTGCTGGATAAAGTATTCTTGGCTGCAGAGTTTCCCCACTCAGCATGTTCAATATAGCATGCTATTCTCTTCTGGCCTGCCAAATTTCTGTGGAGAGATCTGCTCCTAACCTTATTTGTCTTCCCTTGAAGGTTAGGTATTTGCTTTCCCTTGTTGCTTTCAGGATTCTTTCCTTAGCTCTGTATTTTGCAAATTTTACTACTATATATCTTGATATTGGCCTGTTTTTGTTGATTTTGATGGGAGTTCTCTGTGCCTCCTAGATTAGGATGTTTTGTTGCCTTCCCCCAATTAGGGAAGTTTTCAGCTATAATTTCTTCAAATAAACCTTCTGCCCTTTTCCCTTTCTTATTCTTCTGGGACTCCTATGATACAAATGTTATTACGCTCTGTCAAGTTTCTGAGTTCTCTAAGTCTATATTCATGATCCAATATTTTTCCTTCCCTCTTCTTTTCAGCTTCATTGGATTCCTCTGGAATTTCTATCTGTAGAATCACTAGAAGGAATAAAGAGTTTTCATTCTACAAGATTTTGCTTCATATATATATCTATATATTGTTAAAATGTCTATACTAGGGGAGCCTGGGTGGCTCAGTGGGTTAAAGCCTCTGCCTTTGGCTCAGGTAATGATTTCAGGGTCCTGGGATTGAGCCCCACATCAGGCTCTCTGCTCAGCAAGGAGCCTGCTTCCTCCTCCCTCCCTTTCTCTCTCTGCCTGCTTCTCTGCCTACTTGTGATCTCTGCTTGTCAAATAAATTTGAAAAATCTTTAAAAAATATATATATATGACTTATATATGTGTGTGTATGTATGTGTGTGTGTGTGTATGACTTTACCCTTTTAACCTTATGAAATAGACCTCTTCATCTCCAGAAGTATTTCTTGCCTTTGAGCCTACTGAAATTGGTGTTGCTACTCCACCTTTATTTTGGTTAGTATTTCCAAAGTATATTTTACTATTTAGTTGTAGAATCTTCATTTCTTTCCTTTATGGTTTCCAGTTCTCTACTACAATTTTCCATCTTGTTATTTAATTTCTTAAACATGTTACCACAATCTCTTTAATGTCCATGGTTGGTAATTACAATATTTGGATATCCTGGGAGTTTGTACTGTCTATTTTTCATCTTGGTTTTTGGCCAATTCTTATATTCCTGCATGCTTAATTATTTTCATTGTATGACAGAAAAGGTGTCTGAAAAATTACAGAGATGTTTTTAGCCATTAGATGATATTATATTCCCCAGTAGAGGAGTTACTTCTGCTCCTGGCATGTGGTTAGAATGATTTTAATCCAATCAGGGCTTGTGCTGTTATGAAGTGATAGTTTAGTCTTTGTGAGGTCTGGTCTATTCTCAGTTCACCATCACTCCTAGGGTAGTGGGGTTTTTTGGGAGTCCACACTGAATCCTTGGACACCTACAAGGACCCTTCCTTCTTTGTGAGCACTGAAGTCCATTTGTATGCATGTGTGTGTGTGCAAATGTTGGGATTTCCTTTTTTTAAAAATATTATTGTTTTAGTATAATTGATGTACAATGTTATATTAGTTTCAGATGTACAATATAGTGATTTGACAAGTTTATACATTATGTTATGTTCATCACAAGTATAGCTACCCTCTGTCCTGTTATGTCACTATTACTATATCATTGACTGTATTTCTTATACGGTGACTTTTATTTCTAGGACCTACTCATTTCATAATTGGAACCCTGTATCTCCCACTCCCTTCACCCATTTTTTGTCTTGTCAACCCCATGAAACTATTAACACCTCTGTTCAGTTCCTCAGCCTCTTAGACACTGCTTAAGAAAAGGCAAAAGCTTTGAGGAAGAGGGGTCAAGTGATTGGCAGGAGAGGGAGGCAGCTACTAGGCAGTGAGCAGTGCCTATTTAACAAGTATGGCAGTGTTTCAATTTTTTAAATTAATAGACTTTATATTTTAGAGATGTTTTAGGTTCTTTATTTAAAAAATGAACAGCATGTACAGAAAGTACCCATATACTCCCTCCTACCACCAGTTTTATTAGCCTTAATAGTGCATACCAAATGAATAACTGCCCTGATTTACTGCCAGTCCTCCTGTCTCACAGGAGAGGAGCCCAAAGAAGCTTAAAGTTTTAGGGTCCTGATCTGCTCCCACACTGATGACTCTTGGTTTCTACCTGCCTGTCTGAGATGACAAGCTGTCACTAGTAAGCACATAGGTAAGGGGTATTTTGTCAGTGCATATCTATGAATAGAATTGATCCCCCACTTTACAGCCAAAATTCTATCCTATAGACAAGGTGTCAAATCACACTGACAGATGCCTGCCCACAAAACCATTGGCATTTACTCCTTTCATCTTCCTTATATGGTGTTACTGACAATAGTTTAAAAAACATAAAAAGGAGAGGTTTGTGAGAATCAGCTAATGCCTTCACGGGAGCCTGAACTAAGCAGGTCAGCAAAGCATGAAAAGCCCTCAGATTCCTTTTCCTACCAGTCTCCAAAAAGGGAAAACATTTCTGACTTCATTTCCTAACTATTGATCCGCTTGGACCTGTTATCTGTGTCAGATATAAAAGGAATTATGTGGGTTAGTCCCTAAAATCTATAAAGAGCTTATCAAACTCCACACCCCCCCTCCAAAAAACACATAATCCAGTTAAGAAATGGACAGAAGGCATGAATAGACATTTTTCCAAGGAAGACATCCAGATGGCTAAAAGACACATGAGAAGATGCTCAACATTACCCATCATCAGCGAAACACAAATCAAAACCATGATGAGATACCAACTCACACCTTTCAGAATGGCTAAAATTAACCACTCAGAAAGTGTTGGTGAGGATGCAGGGAAAGGGGAGCCCTCTTGCACTGTTGGTGGGAATGCAAACTGGTGCAGCCACTGTGTAAAACAGTATGGAGGTTCCTCAGAAAGTTAAAAATAGAACTACCCTGCTATCCAGCAATTGCTCTCATAGCTATTTACCCACAGGATACAAAAATACTGATTTGAAGGAACATACGCACCCCAATGTTTATAGTTGCATTATCAACAATAGCCAAATTAAGGAGAGAGCCCAGATGTCCCTCAACTGATGAATGGATAAAGAAAAGGGTGTGTGTGTGTGTGTGTGTGTGTGTGTGTGTGTGTAAAATGGAATATTATTCAGTCATTAAAAAGAATGAAATCTTGCATTTACAATGATGGGTGGAGCTAGAGTATATTACGCTAAGTGAAATAAGTCAGAGTAAAATGAATATCGTATGATCTCACTCATACATGGAATTTAAGAAAGAAACAGATGAACATATGGGAAGGAGAGAAGGGAGAGAGGAAAATAAACCATAGGAGACTCTTAACTATAGAGAACAAACTGAGGGTTGTTTGTTCTTTTTGTGATGAGCACTGCATATTGTATGTAAGTGATGAATCACTGAATCTACTTCAGAAACCAATATTACACAAGATATTAACTAAGTAAAATTTAAATTAAAAAATTAAATTAAATTAAATTAAAATTAAAAAATAAAAAGAACTTTATATTATTGAAATATTGCCTCACAAATTTTCTTAAAGTAGAAATTCTATGAAGTTCTTTAATTCTCCCATAGAATTTTACAGAGGCCTTTAACTATCAATCGTAGTTGTGACATGGACAGGGGTAATAGGAGAAATCTTTCCTGGACCAATTCCCACTCTCATCTGGACTACTATATACTTAATATATTTCATAAAGTCTAGATAAAACTGGCATTGGTCAATGATAATTTCAAAGAGATTTCAACCAGGTGATTTGGGACGTTTGCTTGTCTAATGTCCTTTTATTTGTCTTCAAGCTGTTTTTTTTTAATCTATCACCATCTTCATTAAGCTTTAAAACTGAGAGGGACTCTTGAACTCTTCAGACACCTTCCTAAATGGATAAAAGCTTTATGAATGAAGGCTATTTTTTCCTTATCTTCAAGACCCATCTGCATCTGGTATATCTACTCCAAAAATAGTACCACAGTGAACTGCGTGCTCCTTATCAAATAATCTAGTACATCTTGTACTACAGGGTGCTGTGTAATCATCAACATTAATCACATAATTAAGAATATGGTATTCCATACATAACCAAATGTTTCTTTTTTCTCACAACCGCAATTGAGAAAGCACATGGTCTGTGGGTTTTGGTAATGATCCAGTTAAATACCAGTTCTTTAATATGGTTCCTCAGACCATTTACTGTCAATAGATCTTCCCTTGAATGCTCAAGTCATTTAGTTTTATGGTGTGCAGGTTGACTTGAACACACCTTGTATCACATTCTTGCAGAGAAAATTGTCTTGCTACTGCTCCAAGCACTTTGTTTTCATTTCTCCTTCACATCTCAGAAACTGAAAGGTCATCAAAGTTAAATCTGTCTGAATTCAGATCATGGAATTTTCTAGAACAAAGCAATTTGAGAGTTGTTTTATTTCTCTCTTGCCTCCATGATATGATATGAAGACTAATGTGATCAATGAAGAACATAATGAAATACCTCATCTGCCACAACCTTTAAAGGCATTAGTATTTGCTCTAATAAAGGCTTTTTCTCTCCTACTATTTACATGGAATATGAACATATATAACAGTTGGCTGTATAATCTGTTCATTGAATTTCAACCTCACCTAAGATTGGTAATCATTCTTGGTTCACTCAGTAAATATTTGAGTATCAGACTCTACAATGTATACGGTAAATAAGTATGATCCCCGTCATCAACAAGGGAGACAGATAGGCAAAGGCAATACAGCATGATAAGTGTGACATTAGAGGAAGCAGGGAGCATATAAAAAGGGGACCTGGCCCAGAGCTGGCAAGTCAGAGCAGGTGTCACAAGGGGAATGACATCTGAGCTAGCGAGGCCATGCTACAGTAATAAACAACCCTCATACCCAAGTGGATTAACCCAATAAAATTTTATTTCTTGCTTTTGTAAGAAGAATTTCCTAGGTCAACACTATTCACATAGCTGCACCAAGTAAGGAGGTTGAGAAAGGTAGTTATCATGCCCAAAAGGAGAAATGTGAAACAGAATTTCTGAATGCATAGTATTATCTCTGCCAGAACTGATCCTTCTGGTCATCATATATTCATTGTATTCTTCCTTCCACACACAGAATGTACTCCCCAAGGGAGTTAATTCAGTATCTCATCCACTTAGAGCATCAAATCCAAGAGTCCAGGATCTCTGGATAAATCAGGTATGAATGTGGACTTCATTGGTCTAGAGACATATGAACTAAAAAGAGACGAATATCTGTGTTTCCACCCTACACCCAACATATAATCATAAAATAGGATAGGAGGAACCACAGTGACAACTCTCTCATTTGGAAAGGAGTAGAATGAGAAAAACACAGCCATCACTAGTCCATGGCAACTATGAAATCCTGCTTGGCAGACCTTATGGAGTTCCCTCAACTTAGGGCAGTGGTTCCAACCAGGAGCAATTTTGCAGCAGAGGACACATGGCAATGTTTGAAGACGTTTTTGGTTGTCACAACTGGGGAAGAGATAACCGTCATTTAGTGGGTAGAAGTCAGGGAGGCTGTTAACATCCTAAAATGCATAGGACAGTCATCCACAACAAAAATCTACCTGACCCAAAAGTCAATAGTGGCAATGCTAGGAAACCTGACCTGAGGATAAGGAGGAGTCCTTGGTGAGGCCCTGATCCTACTCCCAGGTTCCCTGTGCCCTGTGGCTCCTACTCCCTGCCTTCATAGGTCTTTCTCTGTTTTCTGTCTTCCTTTGTGGCTACAATTGAATTGAGCATTGAGGAGTATACCCTCCCTGAGTACTGTACAGTTGTCACTCCTGAGATGGGCACTCAAGTGTCCTTTTATGTCTTGAAAAATCACAATTTCTTTTTTTCCCCCCTCAATTGTTAGTTTCTTGGACAGGTCAGCTCTTTCAAAAACATACCTATTTGATTCTAATCAGGTCCTTATGTCTGTACCTATACCCACAGTTCTTTACAAGACATATCTGCTTTTTTCTTTGCTTTATTATTCCCCAAACTCTCTTAATGGAGACTCTTTTGAACTTCTGTGGAAAGGCTTCACAGTTAATCTGCTCTCTGACAAGACTGAATTGTGATGGGCCTTTGCTATTCAAAGACTTTCTTAACATCATCTATTCCTGTTTGGGGTATAAAAGAAATTGGATTTTCCAGTTCTTCTAAGTCATGAATTTTTGAACTATCTATTTATTCCCTTTCATTTCTGTTTAATTCCTTCCTGATTTCACCTCCTCTTGTAATTCCTTGCCAAACATAGCCAAATAATTTACAACACACATTACTAAGCTTCTTCCTTTCAGTGTTTCCCAGGAGAACCAAAACTCCATTAGTCACAGGGAAAAAAAATTTACTAAGTTTTTTTTTCCTTTTTATAACATGAATTAAATTTCCTAGCCTTGAATGTTGACTTTCATACCTTTGCCACCCATCTGCTAAGTCAATGTGACATATAGTAGGTTTTTTCTGTGGCAATACCCAACTCCTAATACCACTTTCTGTATTACCCAGAGGATGCCATAGACCATGTTATGGCAACATTTTCAGAACCTAGTGGGTTAACAAAATACCTTCTGGTTTTTTCCTCACAAAGCCTGCTGTAAGCTTGGGGGACTCTCTCCCTTCTGGCCACTCAGAGATCCTGATTCTTCAACTTATGGCTCTGCCTTCTCAAATTGCAGCTCTGAGTTTGCCAGGAGAGAAGCCAAGAGACACGAGAACCAGGAAGAAGATTCAAAATGCCTCATGCTGGACATGGCACATATCACTTCTGATAATATTTCATTGGTAAAAGCTGGTAATATGGCTTCATCTGTTGATCACTAGGGCTGAGAAGTGTAATTCCCTATGTGCCCCAGAAGAGGGAACATGAAATTGGACTTGATGATCACTGAGTTTTGTCTCTGCTTTTCTGAGAACTTGAAGGATTGGAAGGAGTCAAATCAGATCCAGATGAGTGGGGTGGGACATGTGGAGTATTCTAAGCAGAGGAGATCGTGTGAAAGCCTGGAGGCTAGAAATAATGAATCATTTGGGGAATTGACAGAAGTGTCCTGTGGTTGAACTTTTGTGAGGGCAATATGGGATGAAGGAGGCAGAAGGGAGTAAAGAAAAACCAGTTTGGGGCTGCCATCACTGGAAGCCTTGTAAACCATATTAAGGGGAAGGACTTGGTTCCATGACAAAGTGATTGTAAGGAAGGGAGTGATAATTTCAGAGATACTTATTAGAAAATCAAAGTCCAGAATGAATTGGAGTGGGTAAGACCTGAGATGTGGTCCACTTAAGACATTCTTGCAGCAGTCCAGGCAAGAGATTACCTTAAGTTGAGTAGTCTCAGACAGGATGTGTCACACAGATACATTTGAGAGAGTCATAGGAGGTGGAGTCAACAGGGATTGTTGGTTAATTAGCTATAAACAGGTGGAGAAGTCCGGGATAAAACACAGGATTCTGATCGGACTATGGCATCATTCGCTGATGGGGAACAGAGGCAGAAGCCCCAGCACTCAGACACAGATACCCCAGCCTGTCATGTTTCATAGTGGAAACCTGGTCTGATGTTGACTGCTGAAAGACTTGAAAATTACATTAGCCCACTTGAGCATCAAGAGGAGGCAAAGCCTTCTTTCAATCTAGCTTTTGTTTCTTTTGTATTTTATTTTTTCTTGGGTTGGGGGCTGCTGGAGAGAAAAAAAAACCAACCAGGCTGCCCTTCAATATCAACTCTCTCCTAACAAGAAGCTGAATGCTCACTAATAGCCCTGTGTTAGAAGAGCCACTTCGGAAAACAGCTTAGTATTACCTGCACAAGTTAAATATATACTGTGATGGTTAATTTTATGTGCCAATTTGGCTGGGCCATGGTACCCAGATATGTGGTCAAACATTACTCTGGATGTTTCTGTGAAGCCGTTTTGGAAGAGATTTCCATTTAAATCAGGGGCTTTGAGTAAAGCAGATTGACTTCTATAATGTGGGTAGGCCTCATCCAGTCAGTGAAAGGCCTAAGTGGAATAAAAGACATCTCCCCCAAGATCTCCCCCAAGTAAGAGGGAATTCTGCAGCTAATGGCTTTTGGACTTGAATGAAACATCTGCTTATTAACTCAGTCTTTAGTCTAGGGGAACGCCTTGCAGATTTTGGACTTGTCAGCCTCCATGATCATGTGAGCCAGTCCTTTAAAATCTTTCAATAGATAGATGAAAGATAGTCTATCTATATATATTGATTTATATATGTGTATAAATATCCTATTGGTTCTATTTCTCTGGAAAGCCCATATTAATACATATACTAACCATGCAAACTCTACCTTGGATAAAGTCAAGCAGATGAGTACCATTCTTGTATACATATAAGAATGTTAATAGTAACATTGTTTACAGTTGTTCCAAACTATAACTGCATAAATTTACAATAGTAGGACATATAGACAGATTGTGCTATGGGCATGCAATGGAATAATATACAGTGAATGAAAGGAATGAATGAAATCACACACAAAAACATGAAAGAATCTCAACATAATATTTAATGTAAAGAAAGCAAGACACAGAAAACTAGATATAATAAACTTCTGTATAAATTTCAAAAACAAAAAACAAGTGAATTATAATTTTAAGAATGCACACTTAAGTGGTAGTACTATAAAGTAAATAAAAAAAAAGGAATTTTACCAAAACATTTGCTACGAGTAGTTATTTTCGGAGGCTATGGAAAGAAACATATAGGAGACTTCTGAGTCCTGGCAATGTTGTATTTCTTGTCTTGGGTCGCAGTTATGTGAGTCTTCACTTATAATTATTTAATTACTACTGATTTATGTTTAAGGTTCTTTTATGTATTTTTTCCCCCAATGTCAACAAGTTTTTTTGAAAGAAACCTACTTATGGGGGCACCTGGGTGGCTCAGAAGGTTAAAATCTTTGCCTTCAGCTCAGGTCATGATCCCAGGGTCCTGGAATAGAGTCCCACATCGGGCTCTCTGCTCAGCAGGGAGCCTGCTTCCCTCCTCTCTCTCTGCCTGCCTCTCGGTCTGCTTGTGATCTCTCTGTCAAATAAATAAATTTAAAAAAAAGAAACCTACTTATGTTACTTTTCTGAAATACCCTCCAATTCTTTTTCAATCAGAGGGTATTTATCCTGACTGTCAAGAGCAGATTAGTTGTGCCCATCCTCCTCCCTGCTCCTGCTAATAGGGGTGGGGCCTTGTCACTCTTATCACCTAAAAGGATTAAAAACCTCAAGATGACCTCAAATTGCTGGGCCATATTCACTTCAATTTCTACCACTACAGCCTGAAGCAGAGCTTCTGTGCCTTTAGGCTTTCCCTTCTGCTCCTTTGCTCATTCTAATTAACACTGACAGAGAGGATCTTAAAAAGGCCTCGAGACTTTAATACAATCTGAGTGTCCACAATCGCAAGTCACTGTTTGGCCTCTGTTGTCACAGGTTCCAAATAGGCCTGCTTTGACCAGTCTCCCAATTACCGGCCTTTCTTTGCTGTTTTTTGTGATTATCGCTTTTGGTATATCTCCAGTTGGTACGTGGTTTTGCCTGCATTTTGGTACAATGTTAAACACCCATGAGTTGTCTTAATAGTCACAACAAAGGAGGCTCCATTAATCTTGAGGTTATGTATGACCTCTGGTACAGAAAACACTGACTTTCTATAATTTTTCTTTTTTTTCCCTTCCTCTGGGACCTGCCACTAGGATGCCATTTCAGTAGCCATAATTGAAGACACAATTTTAAAATCTCCTTCTTCATGAACTAGGCAATGCAGAGTCCCAAGCATGAATATTTGGGGTACTATTTGCTTCTTCCTTGAATCTTTACTGCTACTCCTTTTGCCTGTCACAAAGGTTCATTCCAAGAGATTCTGCCCAGAGAAATAGAGCTGGACAGGAGATTTGGATCAATCCAAACTTAATTGCTATCATGAGCTTTCACAGGAAAGACTCCACTAAAACATATATATGTATACTCCACTTAAATAAATAAATAAACACACACACATACACACGTGTAACAAATTGGTTTTATGCTGATTTACCCATAGTTTCTAGGACCTCTCTTCATTTGACACTTCTCACGCCTAAAGGAATTCATGCAAATTTGTGAATTTCTCACTCTGTGCTGGCTATACTTAGCCATAAAGTGTTTGGTCTAAGCCATAAATAGTGTTTGAGATTAGTTAGATTAACTAACTTCAATAAACTTCTCTTTCTCAGGTAGGATTGGCCTAACTGTTGGGAATTGGCACATATTTTCAGGCATAACTCTCCCAATAGTTGGGTAGTCATGATGCAGATACTCTCCTGACAGTTTTCTGGGTAATGACTATTATATTATACTGATGGACATTATTTCAGAATTCATCAATAACCTTGGGCTAGATCCTCCAAAATATAACCTCTGTTTACAGAGGCTCTATTTAAATGTGGGGTTGCATTGACTCCAATAAACCTAGTAGCCGTGGTTCTTGGCCCCACCCATTATTAAAAGAATCCATTATTAAAAGAACCACTGGCCCCTCCAAACACTCTTCCAATTATTTCTAGAAATTTCCAGAGACTCTTTCATGGGGGCTAATTAACAAAAGCTGCTGGACTGCAGTTCAAGATGGCGGCCACACAGGAAGACTCTGAACTCACCTCCTCCACAGAATACACCAATGATACCTATTAATAGACCAGTTCCTCCTAAAAAGAACTGATGGTTGAACAACCAAAGCCAGAACGGGGAGACAACAGCAAGAGAGAGGGAGACATGGTAAGAAAGGGACGCTGGGAGAGGGAGCGGCCCTGGGGAGGGGTAGTGCTGAGGAGCCCCTCACAGAGCCGTGGGGCCTTGCGCGCTGGGGGGAAAAAAAGCCGCGGTTTTTAAGAGCAACTAATATGTAAAAGAGACAACGCTAGAACTCTGGGCAGAGCTCTGAGAAAGCTCTCCAGGTCAGAGGGGTGGGAGGACGCCGCGGTTTGTGTTCCCAACCCTACCTTAAAGTCTGGAGCAGAGCACGGTGGACGCCATGACAGGCACGTCGGGTCGTCCCAGGGAGCTTGCTGCCTCGTCCGCCCAGGGTCGGCCAGCGCATAACCAGCCCCAGGCGCGCTGGTGCACAGAAAAAAAAAAAAAAAAAAAAAAGCCGTGGTCTAAAAGGGCGGAGGAACTGGGAATGCTCCTCACCCCCTCGAAGGTCCAGACAGACCCTAGTAGGTCTGGCTGCCACAGGGGGCGGGGTCCCGCGCCGCAAGTAGTGTGTCCTGATACCGTAACTGGCAGGTCAGCTCATCACAGAAAGCTCGTCGCCTCAGCAGGCCCAGGGTCTGCGGCCTACACCAGCCCTAGCCTGGCTGGGACACAGAAAAAAAGCTGCGGTTTGAAACGGCTGAGAACTGTGGGAACACTCCCCACTCTCTACCACCAAAATCACAGACCAGAACAGGGTCTGGATCCTAAGGGGCCAGTTCAGATGCCATAATTTGTGGGTCCTGCTGCCATTACTGGCAGGTCTGGGGGGTCACAGGGAGCTTGTGACCTCAGTAAGCCCAGGGTTCTGAAGCGCACACCAGACCCATTTGTGCTGGGACACAGGGAGAAAAAAAAAAAAAAAAAGCCACAGTTTAAAAGTGTCAAGGAATTGCGGGACCTTTCTCTCCCCTTCTCCTGAACAAATAATAATAATAATAAATAATTGAATTTAAATAAAAAACTAACTAAAAAAAAATTCAAAGTTTACAGAAGACAAGTAAAACACAAAAAAACCTATAAGACCTAGACCAGAGTGGGTTGTGGCTCATGGTGAGCTTGTGATCTCAATGAGCTCAAGGTGCACAGGCTCATACCCCAGGCCCTGTGGTACTGAGGCACAGAAATCATGCCAGGGTTTTGTGGGATTTTTTTTGTTTTTGTTTTTTTGTTTTTAACTGTTTAAAATTTTTGTATTCTTTAGTTTTTTTTTCTTTTTCTTTTTGGTTTTGTTCTTTTTTTCTTTTCCTTTACTTAATTCACTTTTATTATTATTATTATTATTATTGTTTTCTTTATTCTTTCTGTAAAATACCATTGTTTAAAAGAGTAACTAGCATATATAACTACAGTTCCAACCAATTAGCAAAAGTCACCAAGCACACACAGTCTGCACAGGGAACAGCATACACAAGACCACATCTTCACCTTCAGAAGTAGCCATTTCACCTAATCCATAGGAACAAACACAGAAAGTCAAGCAAAATGGATAGACAGAGGATGATGCTCCAAAAGAAAGAACAAGAAAAAACCTCAAAAAGGACTAAATGAAGCAGAAATAAGCAGTATGCCTGATAAGTAATTTAAAGTAATGATTGTAAATATGTTCACAGGATTGGAGAAATGAATGGAAGAACCCAGTGAGACCTTCAATAAAGAGATAGAAAATACTAAAAAGAACCAAGCAAAGTTGAAGAATACAATAATTGAAAGAAAGAAACATGCCAGAGGGAATCAACATTAGATTAGAGGATGCAGAAGAATGTATCAGCAATCTGGAAGTGATGATTTTCAAACTCACATCACATGCCCCTTATGTGATGCATTAAGGACAAATTATCATTTATGTAGTATTCCTTCCAAAAACGCAAAAATTCATGAATTTAATCATGAAAAAACATCTAACAAGCTAAAACTGAGGATATTCTAGTAAAGAAATGTTATGTAATCCTAAAATGTTCATATCATAAAACAAAAGGACTGAGGAACTGTTACAGATCAGGAGCCCTAAAACGCATGACAATGAAATAAAATGTGTGATTTTGGATCAGATACTGAAGCAGAAAATGTTGCTATAAAGGGCATTACTGGGATACATGGTGCAATTGGGATATTGACTGTGCATTAGGTGATAATATTTTATCAATCTTAAATTTCACAAATACAGTAACTGCATTGTGGTTATGTGAGATAATATGCTGCTTAAGAAATACATAGTGAATATTAAGGAGAAATAGGGAGTGATACAGGCAACTTGCTCTCGAGTGGTTCAGAAAAAATATGTATGTATATATATTCAATTAAAGCAAGAATAAGGCAATTGTGGTAAAATGTTAATGGTGGAATCTAGAAAAAGGGTCTATGGGGCTCTTTGTACTATTCTTGCAATTTTTCTTTTAAGTTTGAAATTATGTTTTTAAAAAGTTAAACTATTGCTTTGCATAAAAAGGAATATATTACTTTATTGTCTTGTACACTTACTGCTATATTTTAATATGACAAAGCTTTCTTAGGTATTATATTAGAAGTGTGTTCTTTTGAGTTTTACTTTTTAATTCCAAGAAACTTCTGTCTGTATGTACTCTCCAATTGCAGGGAAACCTTTATTTATAAAAACAAAGCTAAGAAAAAGAAAAAGAAAAAAAAACTGAAGCTAAGAATGTATGATAAGTAAGGAACAGTAAAAATAGTGATGTGATCAGGCCTCTGGAACTCAGAGCATCCATTGTACAATTCATGGTTCAAGAGCATTTCCAGAACTACAGTATCTACTTCCTCTTAGTAGACTGTGGCCTTGATCTCTTGCCTGAAAATGATGCTATTGCAATTTTTGGACTTAGGGTTTTTTTTTTTTTTAAGATTTTATTTATTTATTTGACAGAGAGAGAGAGATCACACATAGGCAGAGAGGCAGGCAGAGGGGGGGGGGGAAGCAGGCTCCCTGCTGAGTAGAGAGCCCAATTCGGGGCTCAATCCCAGGACCCTGAGACCAGACCTGGGCAGAAGGCAGGGGTTAACCCACTGAGCCACCCAGGTGCCCTTTTTTTTTTTTTTTAACCTTTGATTCCCTCTGCTACCTCTTTTTCTGTTGTGTGCCTTGCATTCAAAATATCTCAAAGGAAGATATGATTGGGTTACTTAGTCACCATCTAATATTGAACACTGCAATTGGGTGGGGTTCTTTCATCAGTCCATCTCATAAGCAGTTGTACTCCCTTAGGTAAAGCTTAGGATCCCGGTTTGACATACAACAGAACCAACCAAACTGAAGATTCTTAGCAAGCCTTAGCAACTCAGATTGTATTCTGTGTTATAGCAATGTTCTTGGTCCAATGGGCAGTGGTCAATGTATCATGTTTGTAGAACACAAAGAAAATAAACCTATGGAAAAAGAAAATAAGAACAAAGAAAACACTCTTTGAATGACATATTGGACCAGATGGACATTACGAATATATACAGAAAATTCCATCCAAAAACAACAGAATAAACATTCTTTTCAAGTGAACATGGAATATTCTCCAGTATAGATCAGATATTAGGCCATAAAATAAGCCTCAGTAAATTTAAGAAAATTGAAATCTTACCACATATCTTTGCAGAACACAACAGTATGTAGCTAGAAATAAATCATGAAAAGAAAATTGGAAAAAAACCCACAAACATGTGGAGACTAAACAACAATACTAAACAACAAATGGATTGATGAGGCAATCAAAGATAAAATTTAAAAATACATGGAGACAAATGAAAATGAAAATATGATAGTCCCAGGGTGCCTGGGTGGCTCAGTGGGTTAAGCCGCTGCCTTCGGCTCAGGTCATGATCTCAGCGTCCTGGGATGGAGTCCCGCATCGGGCTCGCTGCTAAGCAGGGAGCCTGCTTCCTCCTCTCTCTGTGCCTGCCTCTCTGCCTACTTGTGATCTCTCTCTATCAAATAAATAAATAAAATCTTTAAAAAAAATATGATAGTCCCAAATCTCTGGGATACAGTGAAAGCAGCTCTAAGTGGGAAATATATAACAACACAGGCCTACCTCAAGAAACAGGAAAAAAAATCAAACAATCTAACCTGATATCTAAAGGAACAATGAAATAAAGAACCAAGCCCAGGGTGAAGAAATGAAAGGAAAAAATAAAGATCAGAGTAAAAATAAGTGATACAGAGACAAAAAAAAAAAAAAAAAAAAAAATCAATGAAACCAAGAGCCAGTTCTTTGAAATGATCAACAAAATTGACAAACCTTTAGCCAGACTCACCAAGAAAAAAAGGACCTAAATAAATAAATCAGAAATGAGAAAGAACAACTGACACCACAGAAATACAAAGAATTATAAGAGAATATTATTAAAAATTATATGCCAACAAACTGGACAACTTAGAAGAAACGAATAAATTTCGAGGAACATACAGTCACCCAAAACTGAACCAGGAAGGAATAGAAAATCTTAACAGACTGATTACAAGTACCAAAATTGAATTGGTAATTTAAAATCTATGAAAAAAATGTAGGACCTGATGGGTTAACAACTGAACTCTGCCAGACATTTAAAGAAGAGTTAATACCTATTCTTTTCAAACTGTTCCAAAAAATAGAAGGAAAGCTACCAAATACATTCTATGAGGCCAGCGTTACCTTATTACCAAAACCAGACAAAAACACCACACACACACACACACACACACACAAAATAGAGGGCAATATTCCTGATGAACTTCAACGCAAAAATCCTTAATAAGATATTAACAAACCTAATCCAACAATACCTTAAAAAGATCATTCACCACAATCAGGTGAGATTTATTCCTAGATTGCAAAGATGGTTCAGTTTTTACAAATCAATCAGTGACAGAACACATCAAACCACATCAACAAAATGAAGGACAAAAATCTTATGATCATCTCAATTGATTCAGAAAAAGCATTTGACAAGATTCAACATCAATTTGTGATACAAACTCTGAATAAAGTTGGTTTAGAGGGAACAAAGCTCAACGTGATAAAGACCATATATATATTTTTTAAGATTTTATTTAATTATTTGACAGAGATCACAAGTAGGTAGAGAGGCAGGCAGAGAGAGAAGAGGAACCTGCTGAGCAGAGAGCCCGAAGTGGGGCTCGATCCCAGAACCCTGGGACCACGACCCGAGCCAAAGGCAGAGGCTTTAACCCACTGAGCCACCCAGGCACCCCAAAAAAGGCCATATTTGAAAAACTCACAGCTAACACCTATTCAATGGGGAAAAACTGAGTATTCTCCCTTAGGTCAAGAATAAGAC
The DNA here is from genome assembly GCF_964662115.1 of Mustela nivalis. Taxonomy (NCBI): domain Eukaryota; kingdom Metazoa; phylum Chordata; class Mammalia; order Carnivora; family Mustelidae; genus Mustela; species Mustela nivalis. The sequence continues at coordinate 48,592,828 of NC_139027.1, read as the reverse complement.
AAAAGATGTCCACTCACCACTTTTATTCAACATAGTACTGAAGTCTAGTCATAGCAATTAGTTAACATAAAGAAATAAAAGCCATCCAAATTGGTAAAGAAGTAGAACTTTCACTATTTGCAGATTACATGATACTATATATAGACAACCCTAAAGACCACCAAAAAACTACTAGAACTGATAAATGAATTTAGTAATGTCACAGGATATAAAATCAATATATAAGAAACCATTACATTTCTATACACTAAAAATGGAGTAGCAGAAGGAGAAATTAAGAAAATGATCCCATTTACAATTATATTGAAAAGAATAAATACCTAGGAATAAACCTAACCAAAGAGGTGAAAGACCTGCATTCTAAAAATTATAAAATACTAATGAAAGAAATTGAAGATGATATAAATAAGTGGAAAAATATTCCATGCTCATGGGTTGGAAGAACAAATATTGTTAAAATGTCCATATCACCCAAGGCAATTTACAGATTGAATGTAACCCTTTTCAAAATGCCAACATTTTTCACAAAGCTAGAGCAAATAATACTAAAATTTGTATGGAGCCAAAGAAGACCGAAATAACCAAGCAATGTTTAAAAAAGAAGAACAAAGCTGGAGGTATCACAATTCCAGATTTCAAGCTATACTACAAAGCTGTAATAATCAAAACAATGTGGAACTGGCACAAAAATAGATGCATAGATTGATAGAACAGAATAGACACCCCAGAAATAAACCCATGCTTATATGGTCAATTAAACTATGACAAAGGAGGCAGAAATATACAATGGGGGGAATATAGTGTTTTCAATAAATGATGCTGGGAAAACTGACAGAAATATGTAAAAGAATGAAACTGGACTACTTTCTAACACCATACACAAAAATAAACTCAAAATGGATTAAAGACCATTTTGTGACCTGAATGGTCACAATATGAGAACTGAAACCATAAAAATTCTAAAAGAGAACACAGGCAGTAATTTCTTTGACATCTGTCACAGGAAAATTTTTCTAGATATGTCTCCAAATACAGTGACAACAAAGGCAAAAATAAACTATTGGAACTACATCAAAATGAAAAGCTTCTGTACAGCAAAAGAAAACAAAAAGACAACCTATCAAATGGGCAAAGATACCACTGCAAATGATATATCCAATGAAGGGTTAATATCCAAAATAAGTGAAGAACTTATACAGCTCAATACCAACCAATCTGATTTAAAAATGGGCAGTCATTTTTCCAAAGAAGAAATGCAGATGGCCAGCAGACATATGGAAAGTTGCTCACCATTACTAACCATCAGGGAAATGCAAATCAAAACTACAATGAGATATTACCTCACCTATCAGAATGGCTAAAATCAACAACAAAAGAAACAACAGGTATTAGTGAGGATGTAGAAAAAAGGAACACTGTGCACTCTTGGTGGGAATGTAAATTGGTACAGCCACTGTGAAAAACAGCTTCGAGGTTCCTCAAAACATTAAAAGTAGAAATAGCACATGATCCAATAATTGTGCTATTGGGTATTTACCCAGAGAATATGAAAACACTAACTCAAAAAGATGTATGCACTCCTGTGTTTGTTGAAGCATTATTATAATAGCTAAGACATGGAAACAACCTAAGTCCATCAATAGATGAATGGATAAGGAAAATGTAGTAGACACACACACATACACACACACACACACACACACACCCCACACACAGAGAAAATATGACACAGCCATTAAAAGGACGAGATCATTCCATCTGAGACAATATGGATGGATCTAGAGAGTATGACGCTAAATGAAATAAGTCAGACTGAGGAAGACAAATACCATAAGATAGTATTTTATAAGTGGAATCTTAGAAAACCAAATAAATAAACAAAAAACAAAATCAGAACTATAAATACAGAGAACAAAGTGATGGTTGCCAGAAGGGAAGAAAGTGGGAGATTGGGCAAAATGGGTGAAGTGGAAAGGGAAAAAATCCTGTCAGCTACCACATAGTTCTTGCCTCTTCTCAGCTCCTGCTCTAGCTCTCTTTCATGAGCCTCCCATCATCCTTTTATTTGGGCTGCCCACCAGTGAGCAGCCAGCCTCCAGGGTCTCTAACTCCAACAGGCCTCATCGAAGTCAGTATGAATAGAAGTTAGGGTGTTGCCCATGCCCCTTTTGAATGACTCTTTGTACCTCAGTGCCTCACAGTGTTTCAGTGAAATAGTTCATCCCATTTTGTTTGCAGCTACTCTTCTCTCAGGACACACACATAAGCCTTCACAGAAGTAATTTCCATTCTTCCCCAATGATGCCTTCTATTCCATCATTTACATGCCTCCAGGAGTTCTAAAATCAGCCTTTTTGACATAAGACTTACATTTTACTTTAAAAGTTTTTCTGCATTAAGATGCTTCTTCGTAAGTAGAAGAAATTGAAAGACCATGGCAATAATAGAAAGAAGTAGAAAAATCTTTAAGAACCATGTAATCCTTCCCCAAAGAAATGTATTAATCTTGTCTGGCCATTAGAAAGTTTGAGTTCTGGCTTGAGAGTGATTCTTAGTGAATAATTTAAAAAGACTGACAAGTCTTAATCATCATATTCTCTTTAGATATAAAAGTACTCTAGCATAGAACTGTATTCTGGAGGATAAAGGGCAAGAAACTCGTGGTAATTGGAGGGCACAAAAAGTAAGTCTCTGGTGAAAGATAAAAGTGATATAGGAATAGAAAAAACAAGATGGTGCTGCCAGTGTTTATAAAATAAATTCTATTGGCCATTATTGAAGAGTGTGTTGTCAGAGGGAAAGTAGACTAAAGAGGCACAAACTATGGGAATTTCTGGAAAGTGAGAAGTGAGTAAAGAAACTGAAGTCTAGACTGCCTGTGGAGTGGAACAGTTACAGTTCTCCAGGTCAGCAGTGGTAGGAACAAGGGCTGAGCACACAAAGCCCCTGTGGGCTTGCCTGTCACCTGTGGCAGGGTAGGTACAGTGGATAAGTTGAAACTAGTGTAACTTTGGCTTTCTAGGTCTGCAAGTCTGCAGACCTAGGAGATAGAAAATCTTCTAGTAATTAGGTTATCAGAAAACCACATGCCCTGCCGTAGGCTACACGCAGGTTTCCTAGTGAGGATGCATCACCCCCCATACTCACGAGGAATACATAGGAACTTTTGAGTCCCTTCTCTTTCTAACTTCACAGTTATTCTCTTTATACCGGTTTCTGCTTCATGAAAACCCTACTTTGGGCCAAAATCTCATGGAATATGCATTTGCCTCAGCAATGGCTGACACTGTGACATTCAGAATAGTTTTCAAAGTAACAATCATCACTAATGCCTCTTGGTCACTATAGAAATACAGAGCTTTTGTTGCTGCTTGACAGAAGGTTAGAGTCTGAAGTTATCTTGGAGATCAGCTTCTCCCATGTGATAACTTGTAGTTTATAGTTTATTAAGTCAACAGTTATTTATTGATGATCCCCTGTCCTAGATGCTGAAGCTACAGAGATGAACAAGACAGAAGTGACTCTTCCACTGATGGTATTTACAGATGGACAGACAGGGGCAAAGTCGAGTGTGATGGAATCCCATCAGAGCAACCCCTATCCTTGCCCTGAGAGATCAGGAAATCTTTCTAGAGCCAATGACAGATGAGCTGGGACCTGAAGAATGAGAAGGAGCAGCCAGGCAAACTGAGGGCAGGAAACTGAGTCTCAAGAAATTAAGGGGAGAGCTAAGATTACAACATGATGAGATAAATGTTTTGGTACCTTCAAGCAGAGAGAATTTATGATGTGTGTGAAGGTAACATTTCACTCTGGCTATGGTCAGGAAGGGGAATCAGGTGACTCTGGAGCTGAATTCAGATGAAAATTAGACAATCACCTGTAAAGGGTCTGAGGAGAGCAGTCCAGGTAGAAGTGGCAGCCTATTTGGAAGGTTCAGAAACACCCAATTCCTTGGCAATGTCAATTATGAGACATTCAATATGATTGGAGCAGGTGTGTGGGAAAGGGAAGGAGATCAGGAAATGACACTGGAGAAGCAGGCAGAAGCCACATTATCGAGGGATTTGCAGTAGGTTATGTTAAAAAGTTAAAAATTATCCTTGAGACAATGGGAGTTGGTGGATGACCTAATTTGAGACAAACCAGATTTATATCCTTGAAGAACACTTTATCAATAATACGGAGAATGTGTGGGGGAAGGGTTAGATTAAGGCAGGAGATGAGAGAAAAAGTCATCAAACGAATCCTTGTGTTTGTGGTTAAGTAAAGTAGTCTGAATGAAGGGAGGTGGAGGATTTTGAGAAATACTTAGGAGTGAGATTAAGGTTCTGATTTGCCTTAAATCCTCATGGCTTTAGCAGTGAGAGTCCCAAATGCTAGAACCGCTCAGTCCTGGGAAAACTAGGATGGTTGATCATTCCCCATGAAATTAACCCTGTAGGGAGGGGGATAGGTAGAAGGAAAAGTCAAAGGTGACTTTTTTTCCCACAGGACATCAATCACAAGGAAATTTATGCAGCATTAGCCTGAGGTTATGATTTCTCAGGAATTATTCTTTTCCCAGAATGGTTCAGAGCAGGTGGCCTGCTTCATGCTCATTCAGAGACATGGCAACCTCTTCCTAACTTCATAAGAGGTTCCTGCTTCAGTTTAGAACCTTGACTTTAGACCTTACATAAAAAATTTTTCTCCACAGGATTCCCTATTCCTCTCTTGGCTCTTTGGTTTCAATGTTAGCTCAGCACAATGGTTTTAGGGTTTTAGGGTTGGGCATCTTGGCCAATAGTGGCACCATTTATTAAGATAGGGAAATGGAGAGAAAAGTTGCAGAGTTGGGATCTGGGGAATATAAAAAAGTAATTTTGAAATGCTGGCTTTAGATGATTATGCTATATCCATTGGAGATTTATAATTGGTAGAGCTTGGTTCTAGATCTTAGCCATTAGAGCCATGTTGCAAATAAAGACTTGGTAGTCAGCCACAGATAAATAGTATTTGAAAAGACTTCTGGTCAATATGGCAAACAAAACAGACACAGGAAAACCTCTGTACTCACCCATCTGTCTATCTGCTAGATAGCTGAAATTGAAATAAATTTAAACACATAGTCAATCTTTAAAATAAGAAATGTAAAATAGGACAGGTAAATTTTTAGGGATCAGATGAAGAGAAAATCCTAAACCATTGTGCTGAGCTAACATTGAAACCAAAGAGCCAAGAGAGGAATAGGGAATCCTGTGGAGAAAAATTTTTTATGTAAGGTCTAAAGTCAAGGTTCTAAACTGAAGCAGGAACCTCTTATGAAGTTAGGAAGAGGTTGCCATGTCTCTGAATGAGTATGAAGCAGGCCACCTCCTCTGAACCATTCTGGGAAAAGAGTAATTCCTGAGAAATCATAACCTCAGGCTAATGCTGCATAAATTTCCTTGTGATTGATGTCCTGTGGAAAACATTCCTCCTGAAAAAACAAAGCACATGGGGCAACCACGTAAGGGTAGACAGTCCCTACCATGAGAGATTCAGGAAGCACAAAAAATGATAGAATTCACAGATAATCAAGCATTCTGGAAGAAACTTTAACATAAAGTTGGTTTTTGTTTTCTTTTTTTTTTTTTTTTTAGAAATTTACAGATATAAGAGGAGAAATAAAATAAGACTATGGAAGGTCATTATGAATAAAGAACAAGTAGACAAGATATTCAGAATAAAAGATATTTGAAATTAAAAAAATCTGAATAAGTTAGTTAAACACAAGACTAGATAATTAGAGAATTATCAAACTGAACTATCTGAAGAAATGACTGAGAATGTAGCACAGAGGGATAAAGAAATGGAAAATATGGAACAGAAATAAGATATTTAGAGCTTAATGAGAAGTTTCAATATACATCTAAAGGGAATTCAAAGAGGGTCTAAAGAGGATAAGGGAAAAAGAATTCTGAAAGGAATAGTAGTGAACAATTTTCCAATATTAAAAAATCGTGCAAGTCTTTAGAGAAAAATGATATGCCACATCCTCAGCAGGATAAGTCTGACAAATCTATACTTAGACAACTTGCAATAAAATTGCAGACATAATGGATATTAAGAAAGCCTTAAAAGCTACCAAAGAGAAAACACAGATTATTTTAATAAATAAATGACGGATTGACAGCAGATTTCTCATCAACAAAAGATGCCAGAGACCAAGAAAAGACTTCTTTCCAGTGCTGGGAGTGGGGGGGGGGGGGCGAGGGAGAAAACCCAGAAATCTGTATCAGATTAAATGATCACTCAAGAGGAAGGGCTGAATAAGAATATTTTCATAATGAACTTTATTGCCCTCAGGCACATCCTCAAGTAATTTCACCTTGGTAAAAAGTAAATTGAACTCAGGGAAAGTAGAAAGAAGAGTAATAGTTGAAAAAAGACATTTATAAAATGCGGTGGTAAATCTAATAATGATTGACTAGAAAATATTTTTTAAAAATTGTGTTTAAAAACAAGGTGAAATTCTATTTTCAACAATAATGTGGACTGTGGGAAAAAGTTTCTTATAGGTTGTTGAAATGTTGTAAGGTACTTATGCAGGAGAGTGGTAGGTAGGTTTATTGACTAATTTTGGACTAATTGACTATATTTGACTAATAATACACTTTAAACTTTAAGGATGGCGTGGAAGCAACCTAAGTGTCCATTGATAGATCAACACACACAATGGAGTATTACACAGCCACAAAAAGATGAGATCCTGCCATTTGTGACAATGCGAATGGAACTACAGAATATTATGCTAACTGAAGTAAATTAGACTGAGAAAGACAAATACCGCATGATTTCATTCATATGTGATAAATATAAAAGCCAAAACAAATAAGTAAACAAAAGCAGAGTCAGAACTCTAAATACAGAGAAAAAAACTGATGGTTATCAGAGGGGAGTGAGAAGGGGTGAAGGGGATTGGGTGATACAGGCTTCCAGTTATGGAATGAGTAAATCATAGGACTAGAAGGCCCATATATTGGGAATATAGTCAATGATATTGTAACAGTGTTGTATGGTGATAGATGTTAGCCATACTTGTTGTGGCCATAGCATAATATAGAAAGAAGTTGAATCACTATATTGTATACCTCAAACTAGAAACTAATGTAACATTGTGTATCAAATATACTCAAATAAAATTTTTTTAAAAGAGATTAACATAAGGTTTAAGGATGGCAACAAAAAGAATATAAACAAAAATAATTTCCATAACAGTAAAGGAAAAAAAAAGTAAACAGAAAAAGGAATTCAATAAATTCAACAGATGACAGGGAGAGAGGGAAAAAATACAGCATAACATAAAGTGGTCACAATAAGTTTAAATATACCAGTAATTATTAATAAATGTAAATTTACACATGCCTGTTAAAATACAGAGGTATTTAGAAACTGCAGTTAACTTTGCTATCGTGCTTGTTTTAGAAATGGGAATTTATTCCAACATGATTGATGTACTGGGGGCATTTGGAACATAACAGAAATTTTACATTTACTTTTGTGTGATTTTTGTCTGTAAGCAACGCTGGATGGATCATGAAAACAGGATCAAGCTGTGTAGAAGTATAGGATGCAAGTGTTAAAAACATCGGTCAGCATCTTGGTTTACCCCAGGTGCCGTGAACCACACCCATCCACACCTCCTTCCAGGGTGTCAGGAACCTTCCAGACAGCTACTTCCACAAGCAAACTTCAGAAGTTTTCAAGGTAAAATGTCAAATCTATTATAGTATTTCTGTATTTCTTAACTGTATAACATGCATAAAACTGTGGTACTAGGTTTTTCTACCTTAAAAAAAAAAAAAGATTTATTCAGGGGCACCTGGGTAGCTCAGTGGGTTGAGCCTCTGCCTTCAGCTCAGGTCATGATCCTGGGATCATGGGATCGAGCCCCGCATCGGGCTCTCTGCTCAGTGGAGAGATTGCTTCCTCCTCTCTCTCTGCCTACTTATGATCTCTCTCTCTCTCTCTCTCTGTCAAATAAATAAATAAATAAATCTTTTTAAAAAAAAAGAGATTTGTGGGCTCCTGGGTGGCTCAGTGAGTTAAAGCCTCTGCCTTCGGCTCAGGTCATGGTCCCGGGGTTCTGGGATCGAGCCTTACATTGGGCTGTCTGCTCAGCAGGGAGCCTGCTTCCTTCCCCCCCAGCCCCCCTTCCGGTCTCTCTGCCTGCCTCTCTGCCTACTTGTGATCTCTGTCAAATAAATAAATAAAATCTTAAAAAAAGAGAGAGAGATTTGTTCATTTGTTTTAGAGAAGGACAGAGAACGGGGTGGGGGAGAGGCAGAGGGAGAGGGCAAGAGTTTTAAGCAGAATCTGTTCCGAGTGTGGAGCCCAACTCAAGGTTCCATCTCACTACCCTGAGACCATGACCCTGAGATCACCACCTGAGTCAAAACCAGTTCTTCGCTTAACTTACGGTGCCACCCAAGTGCCCCTGTTTTTCCTATCTTTAAAAAATGTGCCACTCATGAAGTTTTTGAGTATTGTGCTTCTAAACCCAATTTTCTCAAAAGCCCTATGATTTTTTACTGCTATCACAGATTTTTACTGTTCACAATGTGGTGATTTTGAAGAATGTATATATCATGTCATAACAGAACCTACTACATTTTTAAACATCCAGGTATCTACAGAATTAACCACTATAGTATAATAACATAAAAAGCATAATATTAAAGGAATGAGCTATACTAGCAAAAATAAACCAAAAGAAAGCTGAGGTAGCAAGCTTAATACCAGACAAAGAAGAATTTAAGGGAAAAAATATTAATAGAGTAAAGAAGTCCAGGTTACAGGAGAAGACCAGAGCGGGGGGAGGTTAGCCTTTGATGGGAAGAACATCTTCTCCACTGAAACTGGGAAGAGAGGTCAGGATGAGTGAGTATAAATAAATGTGTCTCCAGAGGACTAGGGATGGATGTTGAGGAAACTCCTGCCTTGTGCCTGCATTCTGCCTTGGAAGCAGGAGGAAAGGTCAGTGTGGCAGGCTGAATCTTGGCCCCCAAATGTGTCCCTGTCCAAATCCCTGGAACATGTGAATATGTTACTTTATATGCCAAAAAGATTTTGCAAATGTAATTAAGTTAAAGATCTTCATATGGCAGATTACACTGGATTATTCGGGTGGGTCCAATGTAATCACCAGTGCCCATGAATAAGAGGAAGGCTGAGGGAGCAAAATCAGAGCAGGAGATGTCACAACAGAATCAGAGGGGTAGTGATGTGAGAAAAGGGGTGGGTGGCCTCCAGAAGCTTTGAAAGGCAAGGAAACAAGTTCTCTCCTGAAGTCCCCAAAATGAGCACAGCCCAGCTGGCACCTTGATTTGAGACTTCTGACCTCCAAAACTGTAAGAGAGTGCACTTATGCTGGTTTATGTGAGGTTACTACATCTGCAGCAGTTTGTTACAGCACCAGCAGGAAACTAATACCACCAGCTTCCCATGTAGGAGGAAAGCCCTTTTTCCAGGAACTTGAGCAAAGTGAAATGCTTATTAGGGAGACCAGGAGAGGGAGCAGGGGAGGGACGTCGTGAGTCTGAGGTGTCACCAAAGCCCAGCAGGTGTTGGCAACCTTAAATGTATCATGAGACCAGTGGTTGTGGGAGATTAGCCAGCACATGCAGGAAAAGAAAAGGCAGAAAACTATGTCATCCAGAACTGGAGTCTAGGCAAGTGTGGCAGAGAAATTAACAGCAAGAGAGAACTGCAACATGCAGTCTCAGCTGTCTACAGAATTTGTCTAGAAACTCAGAATAATGGTGGGCGGGAGAGGCGGTCAGTGGCGAAGGGGTCTATTTTTGTCCACAAATGAATTCAGTTGGACTCAGTGATTGAAAGGGATATGTAAGAGGTGGTTGTTAGAAGACTTGGGCCAAAAAATATCATAGCAGATAGGTTTGATGGACGACAATGTCTAAGGTATAATGTGTGGCAGTAACTGCTAGAATTAGCCCTGTATAAATTCTGTCCTTTATTCCTTAGCAATAGAATTTTAAGCTAGATTTAAGGATACCTCAAATAAAGAATGTCCTTCCATTCTCCTTTATATCATTCAATGGACAGGTGAAAAGATTACTCACTGAAGTATGGGCAAGGTTATGGGGACCAACAAAGAATGTCGAGGCACCCAGAAACCAGCAATAGATATAGTCATTGCACCCCTGGGCTTGAAGGAACGTGTGGAGGGTGGTAAGAGTTGGTACCCTGAAGGTGGGAGGGGGGTGTCTAATAGGAACTATAGCTGTGGAAGAATGCTGCTCTCACCAGAAATGCAGCTTAAAATGAGGAGCTCGTGGGAAGGAAACACTCTGATCTCTCTCTCTCCTCTTCTTCCTTATGGTCTTTTTCTAGAGTCTCCACTGGTGAAACCCAGCTGGAAGCCAGTTGGCAAAGGAGACCAGTTGATGCAATCCATGGGGTTCAGCTTCCCTTGGAATCAGAACAGGGCAGATAAGAGTAGAGAATTAATTTGCAAAAAGAGAATAACCAGCACTGTAGGAGGGTGATTTGAAGGAATTATCAGATCTCAAGATTCTAAGTGGAATCTGGTTAATGTTGTTTTGATGGTATCTGAGGTTATTCCACCATATACACATACATATAAATACAGCAGTCTCTTTGACATGCTTCTGGTTCTTTTAAGAAATACCTACCAAGTGTACAGGTATGTCTCAGGGCTCTCTGTTTGCAGTCAAAGTAAGTGATGACCATCAGAGAGATGGGAGGAATCAAGCCTTTCCTTAGAGGGTAGCAATAGCCTATAGACTTGGTCATCCTTTTGAAAAGAATTGCCAGGGACGCCTGGGTGGCTCAGTTGGTTAAGCAGCTGCCTTCGGCTCAGGTCATGATCCCAGCATCTTGGGATTGAGTCCCGCATCGGGCTCCTTGCTCGGCAGGGAGCTTGCTTCTCCCTCTGCCTCGGCCTGCCATTTTGTCTGTGTGTGCTTGCTCTCTCCCCCTCTCTCTCTCTGATAAATAAATAAAAAATCTTTAAAAAAAAAAAAAGAAAAGAATTGCCAGATCCACATAGATAACATCCCCTGACAGTACAAGGAAGGGGGACTCTAAGATTTGCTGCTGAAACCCTGTTAATGTTCAAACAACAAGGTCAATGTCTTCTCATGTCCCTCAATCTCATCTTGTTGGAAACAGTGTTCTTCCCACTGGTTCACACTTCTTACTTCCGGAGGCACCCGCAGAGTCAGCTGTCACATCCACATCCTGTGACCACATTGATAAAGGGGCACACTGTTAAGCCAATGAGATCATGTTATGGAAACTTTTTTAACAATATGAGAAAATGTCTGTAGTAAACTATTGAGCTAAAAAATCAGACTGAAAAGTGTTAGGGACTGTATACTTTTAATTATTTAGTAAATAAAGAGGAATAACCAGGAAGAAATTCTGTTTAAGTAATAGCATTGCTTGCCTCTAGGTGGCAAATCATAGGTGATCATTTTTATGTTTCCTTATCCTTTCCTGTACTTTTAAATTTTTGTCTCATGAACATATATATATGTTCATGAGACGAAATATATATTATTATATATAATATGTAATACATATAAAATATATGTTATATAATATTTAATATTATATATAGTATAATATTTAATATTATATATTTAATCTAATATATATTATATATTATATAAATATATAAAGTATATAATATATATTATAGATATAATTTTTATATATAAATTTTGCCTCATGAACATATATATACCGCTTGTATATTATTCTATAATATAAAAATACAAAGTTCTCTGTTTATAATTCCTTGGTTCTGATTTTTCTTATTTACCTATCCTGTTTAAGACTGACTTCATCATCTTTGAAATGAACTGTTTTTATTTCATTTATATTGGTCTCTTTTTCCTTTTTGTTACTGTTTTACAATTAAGTTTATCTTTAAAATTATGTTGGTCTCAAAATGTAAAATTCAACATTTCCCATATTTTCATACAGTCTAGAAGAGTGAAAAAAGAGATATCAACTGAGTTGGAGGTCCCTAAGACCACCCTCAGGTTCAGTGATCTGTTTATGGTCACATAAGGTCAGCATTTAGTAACACTTATGACTATTAGTGTAGCAAAAGGATACAAACCAAACTCAGAAAAGGGATAAGGTGCATTTGGTGGAGATAAGGAGAATCCTCATATCAATTTCCAGAACTCTCTCCCAGTGCATTCATGCAGGATGGGTTTAATTCCCCAACAACAGGTTGTGACAACACATATAAAATATCTACCAAAGAGGCTCAAAGACTCAGCATCCAGGTGTTTTTATTGGGGGCTGATAATGTAAGCACCCTCTGCCTAGCACATACCAAAATTTCAGACTTCTAGAAGAAAAAGCAGATGATCAGCTTAACCCAGATTGTACAGTTTATGAAGAGTGAGATACTCATATTAGTTAAGAGTGGGAAACCTTCCGAAATCCATGATACCAGATGCCCACCAGGGCCACCTTTTGTAAGCATGCCTTTCAAAGAATAGCAGTCAGACTTGCTGTGTTCCCTCCACCTGGGTGCCTATTTCTCCTATCAAGATGTTCACTATCGTCCATAAAACTCAAACATCATTATTTTAAATAATATTGTTTCTTACCCTGCTACTTCTGCTTTCACTACTCCTATTCTCCCTCTACCTCAAACCCTATCATTCAACTTTTACTGATATCATTTAGTATTGATTTTAGTAGATTTCCCTATTGATTTAAGAGTCCTTAGTTAGCAATAGTACTACATATGTCCATCCTCCAGTGAGATAAGATGATAAGATGAGATTAGGTAGATGCCGGGGGAGAAGGAAGGGGAGAAAGGGAGAAGGATGGATAGTGATTTATGGTCCTATTCTAGAGCAGGCATCAGTGAAATATGGCCAATTGGCCAAATCTGATCCACCACATATTTTGTAAATAAAATTTGTTGAAACATGGCTCTATTTTCTTCATATGTTATTTACCTCCTTTGGCACTACAATTTGAGTAGTTGCAGCAGAGAATGTATGACCCTCAAAGGCTAAAATATTTGCTACCAGATCCTTTATGGAAAAACTTTGTCAAACCCTGCTCTATAGTGTGACTGCTTTTTTGAAGTTTTTTGAAGTTGAATTTTTTGAAGTTGAATGTGAACATTTCACTGGGCATATCCCCCCCCCCCCCCCGCTTCTGTTTTCCTCTCTTTGACTCCTCTATCCCATTAAGTGGCTTGTTATTTTCTGTTGACTCTCTTGGGCTCAGCAAGAATCCTGCAGCCAGTAGGAGGCCTAGTCTGTATAAGCAGACCAACTGTCAGAATTCTGCTGAGGAAACTCCCCTCAACCCTGGGTCTGTGTACTCTTGAAGTTTCTCAGGCAAGAAAATTCAGTCCCTTCAGATACGCCTTCACGTTTTCTGAGTCAAGTGACCTGTATACCCGTGTAAGGATGATGTCAAATATCTCTTCTTACTCGAGATTTCTGAGCATCAAGTTCTTCCCAAGATTCCCCGCTTCCTAATTCTCATCTCTAGGCTGTGATGGCTTCTCCTGATACATGTCCTTCGCATGAGGAGAAGACTCAGGGCAGTTCTCTTTGCTGAGACTCCACAAAAACCTAAATCATTATACTTAGGGCCCATAGGCCTGAGAAATCCTTTGGCTTAAGAGAAGCAAATAGCTTAGAATTGGAAATTGGGAAGGAAAGGAGATTATTTTCAAATCTCCCTGTTTACAGAATTTTTATTTATTTGTTCAACAAACACTTACTGAGAATTTGCTCTATTCCCAGCAATCACTTAGGAAATGAAAACATGGTGCTGAACAAAACAAGCATGATGCCTGCCTTCAAGGAAGCTAGTGGACAAGACAAGCATTAAACAAATGATCCCATAAATAGATTCATAATTGTGAATCTTGATAACTGCTTTGAAGGAAGAGTCTGAGGTGATGTAAGAGAGCACAGTGGAGAACTGACTTTGTCACACACATGCCCACAAACTGATTAATGCTTAAGTCACAGCCTTACCACTGGAATCCCTTTCTGAGAATATTTTTGAATTTGCTTTCAGTGGAATTTTCTTCATGAAAGCATTCCCCCGCCCTGGCCGTGTTCACTAAGGGCACACTATATTAATATTTACAACTAGTAATAAGCCTCATAAGGTTAAACCTTTTGGAAACAACCAGCTTTTCACTCTACAGTGATCCCAGGTCGAAGCTATTTTATCCTGAATTACTAAGCAGAACAAAAGTGATAAGATTGTTTATTGCTGATAAAATATTTCCTCCAGTGAACAAACATGAGGATTCTTAGATATATTTAAAAGATGCTGTGGTTGGGATGAGGGAGGGATAAGGGATAAAGATGGGGTGCAGGCACAAATTTCCTGGAGAATTGAAGCTCAGTGGTAAATGACTGTGACAAAGCATCATTTCTTCATCACACTGAAATAAACCAAAGTGAAAGTGATGTTCTTTGACCCAGTGATCCTTACAGCCTTTGCTTTTTATTGCTGAGAGGAATTATACCATAACAATATAATAAAAAATTATAATAATTTATATATACTCACTTTGTATATATAATCATGTACTATATATGTATGATATGCATTATATATTATATGTTATATATGTATATGTCTACAGTAATTAACCATGGGAGAGAATGGTAAAAGTAGAAGGCAAAGTCTAAGATTACTCCAGGATTTCTGACTTTTATAATAGTTTTAATTTGTATTTATTGATTATAAGTAAGACAAATTATTTCCCATATGTGTTTTGACCACTTGGGGAGTTAAAATGCTAGTTCATGTCACTTACCTATATTCTGCTAACACTTTCGTGTTTTCCTTGTTCCTTTACGTTAGCTTATTATAGATAGATAGATATGATGTAAATACATAGCTAGCTAGATATAGCCTCTTTTATATAGATAGATAGATAGATAGATAACATCATTTTATTATAGTCAAAAACACATTAACATAAAGTTCAAAATCTTAGCCTTCTTGAACTGTATAGTATAGTAGTGTTAACTATATGCACATTGTTGTTCAACAGATCTCTGGAACCTTGTCATCTTTCTAAACTGAAACTCTATATCCATTAAACAACTCCCATTTTCCCCTCTCCCAAGTCCCTGGCAACTACCACACTACTTTCTATTTCTAGGAGTTTGACTGTTTTAGATATTTCATGTAAGTAGAGTTATACAGTCTTTGTCTTTTTGTGACTGGCTTACTTCATTTAATATTCTCAAGGTTCATCTATGTTACAGAATGTGATAAGCTTTCCTTCTTTGCTAAGTCTGAATCTTGTTCCATCATATATATACCACATTTTCTTTATCCATTCACCTGTTAGTGACATTTAGGTTGCTTCCACTTCTTAACTATTGTGAATAATGCTGCAGTAAACATTGTTGTGCAGATATGCCTTTATGATTCTGTTTCAACTCCTTTTGCTAAATATTGAGAAATGGGATTGTTAAATTATACATTAATTCTATTTTTAGTTTTTTGAGGAATGTCCTTATTGCTTTCTATAGTAGCTGCATCATTTTACATTCCCACTGACCATGCACCAGGGTTTCAATTTCTCTGCATCCTCATCTACACTTGTGATTTTAGAATTTTTTAGTAGTGGTTATCCTCATGGGTGGGAGGTGATATCTCATTGTGGTTTTGCTTTGCGTTTTTCTAACAATTAGTGATATTGAGAATCTTTACATATGGTTGTTGGTCACTTGTGTATCTTTGGGGGAAATGTCTGTTTGAGTCCTTTGCCTGTTTTTTCAATGGGATTTTTTTAAATTGTAGAAGTTCTTTATATTCTGGATGTTAACCTCTTATCAGGTATATGGTTTGCAAATATTTTCTTCCATTACATAGGTTGCCTTTTTACTCTACTTATTGTATCCTTTGTTACACAGAAGTTTTTAAGTTTGATATGGTCTCATTTGTCTATTTGTGCTTTTATTTTTTGTTTATGCTTTTGATGTCATATCCAAGAAATCATTGTCAAATCCAATGTCATGAAGCTCCCCTTGTGTTTCCTTTTAAGAGTATTATAGTTTTTGGTCCTATATTTGGATCTTTAATCTATTTTGTTTTAATTTTTGTATTTGGTATAAAGTAAGGGTCCAACTTTATTATTTTGCATTTGGATATTCAGTTTTCCCAAACTAATTTGTTGGAAAGACTCTCTTTCCCCATTGGGTAGCCCTAGCAGCTCTGCCAAAGATCAGTTGACTATATACGTAAGGGTTTATTTTCAGGTTCTCTACTCTGTTATGTTGGTCTTTATGTCTGTCTTTATGCCAGTACCATATTTTCTTGATTACTATTTTTGTGATTTTTTAAAATTAATATATAATGTATTATTTGCCCCAGGGGTACAGGTCTGTGAATCATCAGGCTTACACATTTCCCAGCACTCACCATAGTACATACCCTCTCCAAAGTCCATAACCCAACCACCCTATCCCTACCCCCCTCACGCCCCAGCAACCCTCAGTTTGTTTCATGAGATTAAGAGTCTTTTATGTTTTGAAATTGAGAAATATGAGGCCTCCAGATTTTTCTTTCTTAAGATTGTTTTGACTGTTTAGGGTTCTCTGAGATTCCATGTGAATTTCATAATTTTTTTCTGTTTCCATACAAAATATCATTGGGATTTTGGTAGGAATTATATTAAATCTATAGATCACTTTGGGTAATATGGATACTTTAACAATATTAAGTCATACAATCTATGAATATAGGGTGTCTTTCCATTTATTTGTGTCTTTTTTAATTTCTTACAGCAATATTTTGTAGTTTCAGAGCACATATTTTTGCCTCCTTGATTTCTCCTGAATATTTTGTTCTTTTTAATGCTATAAATTTTTTTCTTAATTTTTAAAATTTTTCTCAATTTTTTTCAGATTATTCATTGTTAGTTTCATAGTAGAAGTGCAACTGATTTTTGTGTGTTGATTTTGTATCCTACAACTTTGTTGATTTTTTTTTTATCAGCCTAACTGGTTTCTTTTGTGGAATATTTAGGATTTTCTACATACATACAAGATCATGTCTCCTGTGAACAGAGACAGTATTACTTCTTCCTTTCCTATTTTGATTCTTTTTTTTTTCTTTTTCTTGGCTGATTGCTTTGGTTAGGTCTTCCAATAGGATGTTGAATGGAAGTAGTAAGAATGGGTATCCATGCCTTGTTTGTGATCTTAAAGAAAAAGCTTTCAGTTTTTCACCATTAAGTATGGTATTAGTTGTGGACTTTTCAAATATGACTTCATTATGATTCAGTAATTGCCTTGTATTCTTAGTTTTTTGAGGGTTTTTTTGTTTGATTGTTCATTTTTTTTTGTTTTGTTTTTTGTTTTATGTTTTTTGGTTTTTGGTTTTTTTTTTTTTGACAGGGAGAGAGCTAGCGCAAGCAGGGGGAGTGGGAATGGGAAAAGCAGGCTCCCTGCTCAGCAGAGATCCTGATGCAACCCAATCCTAAGGACCCTGGGATCATGACCTGAGCTGAAGGCAGACATTTAACCAACTGAGCTACCCAGGGAACTCTTTGTTGCATGCTTTTATTACTAAAGAATGTTGAATTTTGCTAAATGCTTTTTCTGTATCAATTGAGATGATCGTGTAGTTTTTTCTTTATTCTGTTAATTTGGTATATTACACTGAGGGATTTTTGTATGTTGAATCTTCCTTGTACTTCAGGAATAAAAACCACTTGGTCATGATGTACAATCCTTTTAATATGTTGTTGAATTCAGTTGCAAATATTTTGTTGAAGATATTTTTATCAATATTCATCAGAGATATTGGCCTACAGATTTGCTTGTTTGTTTTGGTAGTATCTATCTGACTTTAGTATCAGGGCAATACTGGCCTCATCTACTGAGTATGGAATTGACATCTCCTCTACAATTTTTTGAAACTTTGAGATGATGTCTTCGCTGGAGAATGCTATCTATCAAATATCAAATACTATCAAATATTTGAGGAGGAATTAATACCCATTATCTCTAACTCTAAGAAAAAGTAGAAGTATGTTCAAATTTTTCTATTTCTTAACAATTCATTCTTGATAGGTTGTATGTTTCTAGAAATTTATTTTTTTCCTAGGCTGTCAAATTTATTGACATATAATTGCTGATAGTTGACTGCTATGATCCTTTTCATTTCTATGGCATTAATTATAATGTTTCCTCCTTCATTTCTAGTTTTTGTTATTAAATTATTTCCTCTTTTTCCCTTAGTCTAGCTGAGGATTTATTGATTTTGTTTATCTTTTCAAAAAATCAACTTTTCATCTTACTGATTTTCCCATTGTTTTTATATTCTCTATTTCATTTATTTCTGCCCTAATATATATTATTCCCTTTTTTCTTCTAACTTTGATTAATTTGTCCTTCTTTTTTTCAGTTTATTATGAAAGAAAGTTTTATAACATTAGGTAAAAGGTAATTGAGGAGGGTTCAATAAAGATAAGAGTTACTTGATCATTTTTATAGTCTGTGAGACAAGATAATGACACAGGTTGAATCACAAATCAGTGAAGAAAAGAAAGATAATTTAATAAATGGCTCTAGAACAATAGATTAGAACTCTATTAGCTCTAGAACTATTAGCAGAAAGTCAATTTATACATTTACCTTATATTACAAGACAAATCCCCAAAAGTATTAAACAATTAAGTGTGAAAAAGAACTTCCAATTGAAAAATTTCTATTAAAAGCAAGAAAAAAAATAAGAATGGAGCCAATTCTATTCTTACTAAATGTTGTTCTACAAAACACTTCTCCTTAAGCTGTGATGGACCTTAAGCTGAACACTGGAAAAGGAAAGACAAAATATGAAAAAAAAATTGACAAAACAAGTTCACTATAAATTATGAAAACAAAAAATAGAAGCATGGCTAGAATTAATATGAGTTGAGTAAGATAGCCAGATATAAGATAAATATTTTTAAAAAATCAATTGCTTTCCTATAAATCAACAGTAATTTAAATATATAATGGAAAAAGATGCCACTCTTCATAGCAATGGCAGTGAACATACACACAGAGACATTAATTAGGAATAACTTTCATAAAAATTGTTGAAACTACTAAAAAAACTTTATAATTTTACTGATTATTATAGTGTTATTAAATGGAAAACTAAATATAACAATGTAATTTTATTCTGAAATTATAGTAATGATAATCATATTTACAATGAGAGATGGGTTTTTTTGACACTTGTCAAAATAGTTCTATAGTTAACCTTAGTATAAAAATGCTAAGTGAGAAATCTTCAGAGGAAAAATACAGCAATGAAAAAGAATGGGAATGTGTGGAAGGGTGGTTGGTGACACCAAGTAGTAAAACATATTAAACTGTAATGATTAGGGTGAAACTACTATAATAATTATTTAATTAATGATAATAGACACAAAAATAGACACCAGAACACAAAATACTTTATGATGAAGGGAAAATCGCAAACTAATGATAAAAGAATAAATGGATTTTTCAACAAGTGATGTGAGGAATATTGATACATAAGAAAAAAGATAGGGGAGATATACTAAAAATTAATAGTGGCTATCTAAATGGTAAATATTGGGTAATTTTAATTTTTTCTATAAAATTTCTATAGTGTTTAAATTTTCTACAATGAACATGCTTCTCTTCAATTAGGAAAATAAAATTTATTATATAAAATAATCACAATAAACATTATTTATAAATGTTAAATTAAAGTTCAGAGTATTAAAGTAATATTAACAAATATATTCCCCTCCAACCTAGAATTCTATATCTAGCAATATTGTCAATATAACATAAAATAATTAAATTAATTTCAGAATTCAAAAGATTGATAAAATGTGTTTGGCTAATAGAGTTAGGTAACTACTAGCAAATTCATCAACCCATTGCTTGGTCTTCTTGGCCCTTATTGTATCTATCTATCCTAAGGGGAGGATATCAGCATCTGATGAGTTGATGTAGCTTTAAAGTCTTTGTATTAACAGATTCATTAGCCACAAATGAAATGCAGAATGGGCCCAGTCTGCTTTTTAGGTTTGTAATAGCCTGGAAAGATGATTGTTCCAAGGATCAAAGGCAGTGGGCTCTACACCAACTCTTCCAATATCAAGCTATGTAACCTTGAGTAACTTATTTTGTTCTTTTTTTCCTCTCCCAAATACAGTTAAAACATAATAAAATTCTATAATTTGTAAATTAACTTGCATATTATTCTCAAAACCGTAAAACCCTGTGAAAAAAGCAGCACACTTTTGAAAATTGCCTATTTCCCAGATACCATCTTGCCACTTAAATCATCCTAGCTGACTTCAGAAAGGAATTATGTGAATGTTTTCAGTAACAGTTATTTAACAGTTGCAGGGATCACAGAGAATTACCGTCTTGAGACAATGTTCTATTTGTAATATTTGGGATTAAAGTGAACACCCATGGTTTAATGGGCTGAATCTAATTTATACCCCTTACTTTAGTATTTTAGAATTACGGAAGTATGGTTTGCATGGGATATCTGGTGCCTCTGGGATTGCTAATTAATGGCTGGTATTATTTTCAGGGACGCTGGAATATAATGATAGCTGAATTATACATGGACTTAGTTGACCCTTTAACCTGTGTATTTCCAAATTTAAGAGCATGCAGGATGGCATTTGCAGGGACAGGTCAGTTTTGGGTTTTTTTGTTTTTTGTTTATTTTTAAGTAAATAAACAACTGAGAAGATCAAGAAAAGTCAGCTACAGGTAGAGTACTTGTGTGCTTATCAGCAAAGGATTAAAAACCTTCCGTTCTTTCTTTCTTTCCGATTTTATTTATTTATTTGACAGAGAGCCCAAGGAAGGAAAGTATCAGAGGGAGTGGGAGAAGCAGACTCCCTGCTGAGCAGGGAGCCCAACTTGGGGCTCTGTCCTGAGCCATGATCCTGAGATCATGACCTAAGCTGAAGGCAGATGCTTAACCAACTGAGCCACCCAGGTGCCCCACACTCTTGCTTTCTTCACAGTGGTTCATGTGGAAGAACAAATATATACAAGAGCTAAAAGTTTTAGAGCCAGGCACACCTACACTTATATTTTAGCTCTGCCAAACACAAGCTCTATAAACACATGCAAGTTATTTAACCACTCCAAGCCTTGATTTACTTATCTGTAAATTGGGAATGATATTAGTATTACCTTCCTCAAGGGCATTTTGGAGGGGTAAAAGAGATAATGTGTATGTCTTTAGCACTATATTGATCATATACATGGCACATGTGTTACATATGCATATGTTAAGAACAATGTAACCGCCATCTTCCTAAACATCTCATTTACTCTATCTTCACACCCCATGGAACATAGTATGTTGTATTCAGTAAATATTTGTTGAGTGAAAGAACTCTAATAACTGCTTCTTCTTCTTCTTGCCTCTTCATGTGGAGGGCTGGTAATAGCTCCTCCTTATTACTATACCAGGTTACTGTCCTATCCTTTGGACAGATTTCCTTAAATGTTTAAATAGTCTTTTTTTAACACTCCTCAGTTTACCCAATTTGAGTTTGCCCCTATTTTCTGCCAGAACTCTGTCTGACATAGGGAGTCTTAAATGCAGAAAAAATATATAGTTTCAAAGGTTCCACTAACTCTCTGATTTACAGGAATATAGACTGAAGACCTTTGGGCAAATCATTCCTCAGCTCTGGGAAAGCAACCTTAAAGGGTCCCTCACTGGTAGGCAAAAGTGAAACGAAAAACCTTATGGTGAGAGGTGTCCTCACATTATTTAAAATAGGCCAATAATGTTCCACCATAGGAAATTAGTTAGGTACATTAGGGTATATTCATTGATGAAATAATAGAAGTCACAAAATTATGTCAAGGTTTCAGCATTAAGTAAATTATGGTAATCCAGAGATAAATTGTAGTAATGGCTTCCCTTCTGCCCACAGAGATGTGGCAAATTTCAGGGAAGTCCAAAGTACTGACCATATGGTTAAGGATACCCATCTTGAAAATGTTGGCTCTGCGTCCTGATACCCTAGAACAGATGAAACAGGGGAGTCTCCTGCTTTACCAGGAAATCTCTCTTTCTTTAGTTACCAGGCATGTGAAATGAATAAGGACTTCCAAAATGAACAATTTGGGTAGAATGGGAATATTTAGTATCTATAAACTCATTTTTGTAAGGACTTCTAGGCATCAGAGATACAAACATGAAAATACATGATGACAAAATCCATGAGGGCAGGGATGTTAGTCACTGAAAAATCTGCAGCCGTGTTTAAAAAAATGCATTTTCCATGTCTGTGTGGCGTCTATGTCCTCTATTAGAATGTCAACTCTAGGTGGGCAGAGATCCAAGTCTGTTTTGTTCACTACTATATCAACTGTGCTTTAGTGTCTGCTATATAGGAGAGGCTTAATACATGTTTGTTGAATGAATGACACTTTGCTATATGTTCTTTGCCAATTAAAACAATTTTCCAATAACTTTTTTCATTTTTAAAATTTAAGTTCGATGAACTAACTTACAATATGTCGTTAGCTTTACATTTAGTTAGTAACTTTTTGACATTTAGTGAAATAGCTTTTTAAAGAGCTTTACTGGTATGTAATTCACATAACAAAATTCACCCACTGAAAATATACAATTCAAAGGCTTTAATATATTTATAGACTTGAGCAACCGTCACTACAATCAATTTTAGAATATTTTCATCAGCCTCAAAGGAAACCCTTACCCATTAGCAGTTAATTCATTATTCCTTTTCTCTAGTCCCTGGAAACCACTAATTTGCCTTCTTTTTTCTATGTATTTCATATAAATGGAATCTTAATATGGGAACTTTGCAACTGGCTTCCTTAACTTAACATAAAGTTTTCAAGGTTCATCCATGTTATAGCATGTATTAGTACTTCATTCTTTTTTTAGCTGAATAATATCACATTGTGTGAATATACCACATTTTGTTTATCTGTCCTTTCTTTGATGGAATATTTGGGTTGTTTCCATATACTTTTTCAGTGTAATTAAAAATAATTGACATAACATTGTGTAAGTTCAAGGTATACAATGTGAAGATTTTAATACATGAATATAATGTGAAATACTTACTACAGCAAAGTTAGCTAATACATTCATTACTTCACATAATTACTATTTTGGATTTTTTTCATATTGTTATGTTAAGAACATAACATAGCAACTTTCAAATATATAATACAGTATTTTAGAGTCACCATGCTGTACATTAGATCCCTAGGATTTATTCATACTGTAATCAAAAGTTTGTACCTCTGACCAGCATCTCCCCATTTCCCCCACCTCTCACCCTCTGACAATCACAATTCTACTGTTTCTATGAGTTTTATGTTTTTATATTCCACATATAAGTGAGATTATAGTTTTGTCTTTCTCTAACTGACTTATTTCACCTAACAAAATGTGTTTGAGTTTCATCCATATTGTTGCAAATGGCAGGGTGTCCTTCATTTTTTTTTTTATGGCTGATACTGTCACTTTTGTGTGTGTGTGTGTGTGTGTGTGTATGTGTGTGTGTGTGTGTGTGTAGGTAGGTACAACATGGAATATATATCTATATATAATATAATATAATATAATATAATATAATATAATATAATATAATATATTTATACATATAATGTTTTCTTTATCCACTCAACCGTCTGTGGACACTTGGGTTTTCCTCCATGCCTTGAAAACTGTGAATAATACTGCTATGAAAATGGGAGTGCAGAGAACTCTTTGAGAAAGTGACTTTATCTCCCTTGTGTATATACCCAGAAGGGTGATTGCTGGATGATATAGTAGTGTCCTTGTATGTGATAAATTATTTTTTCTTTTGCTGCTTTCAGGATTTTCTTTTTGTCTTTGGCTTTTTTACTCTGATGTGTCTGAGTCTAGATATCCCATATTTATGCTATAGAGTGTGTTGAGTTTTTTGCATAGGTAGATTAATGTGGGTTTCTTTTTTTCAATTTGGGAAGTTTTCAGCCATTTTTGCTTTGAATATTTTTTCTGCTCATTTTTTCCTCTTCTTTCTTCTATTATGAGTATGTTTTTGTGCTTAATGATGTTTCATATTTCTCTGAGACTCTGCTTATTTATCTCCATCATTTCTCTATTCAGTTCTAATTGCACAATCTCTATTCTTCTATGTCCAACTTTCCTGATTCTTTTTTCTGCCAATCCAAATCTACTGTTAAGCCATCTAGTGAATTTTTCATATTTGTTATTGTCCTTTTCAATTCTAAAATCTCCATTGTTTTTGTTTTATATTTTCTGTCCTTTTATTGACATTATCTATTTCATGAAACATTGTCATCACCCTTCTCCTGATTCTTTAAGCATGATTTCCTTTAGTTCTTTCAACATACCTATAATACCTGCTTTGAAGTCTTTTTCTGATAAGTCCAACATCTGGGCCCTCTCAAAAGTTGTTTCTATTGCCTGCCTTTACCTGTGTATAGGTCACACTTTCTTGTTTCTTCTCACTTGTCATAATTTTTTTGTTGAAAGGTGGACATTTAGATGATATATTGTAGCAATTCTGAGTACTAATTTACCATCTCCCTAACTCCCCCCAACACAGGGGCTTGGTGGTGTTTTTTTCTTGTTTGTTTATTTGTTTAATGATTTACCTGGGCTATTTCAACCTATTTCCCTCTGTGTGCAGCCTCTGATGTTGCTCCTCAAGGGGTGTAGTCTTGTCATCCCAGGATGATGTTGGTTTTAATGTGGTTCTTTTTGACAGTTTACTTCCCTGATCTCTCTGTTAAGGTATCTGCTTCTGTTGGTATCACTCCCAGCTGTTAACTTCCACTGATTGCCAGCTGATTGCTCTGTTGTTTTTAGCAATGTTATAGATCAGACTTTGAAGCAACTTGTAGCTTCACAGTCAAATCTAGTTCAATCCAGGCTCCTCTGAAAGGGCAGTTTTGGAGACAGTCCTTGAGGCTTGTTTCAACTCCAGCAGGGCTCTTCCTAGCTATCTCTTTCATTGGTTTTCTAGTTAAATTTATAGCTGCTCTAGAATTGAGCTGGTTGTTCTCATTGTTCTTTTACAACAGGAAGCCTGGAGTTGGGGGTAGAGATTTTTGGTGGCCTGTTTCTCCTGGGATGATATGGTCATGGACTGGGAGCTAGGGAAGAAGCAGCCCTGTGCTCCTGGCTTCACCTACTCATATTAGAGCTTCCATCATGCCAACCTGGGGGATAGAAGAGGGAGCAGGTCATGGCTCAATGCCATAGGCTCTCACTCTTCTTATCAAGATGCCAGGTTTTCTTGAATGAATGTTTCTCCATTTGTCATATGTCCTTAGAAAAATTTCCAGAGACTTGAAAAATATTTTTTTTATTAGTTTTCACCAGTTACAGTTGTTTTGCTGAGAAGAGAGTCTGCAGAACAACTCACATTGCCATTCCAGAGATCCTAATAACTATGTTTTAGGAAATATGTTGATACCTGTTTCAAATTTCACATATTCAAAAAATGATAGGAGGACGGAAATACACAAAGACAATCAGAGGAGAAGCTAATTCCATGGCAGATATGCAGAAGATTACAGACATACACTTTAGATTGTATTTCTAAATGTGTAGCATCATTTTATTAGCACTCCTCTGTTATTCAAGAAGCCTTAGGGTATCATAAGACCAGATTGTTGAAATAACATCAAACAACATTTGTGTGGCACTTAACAGTGTTAGTCTTTTCATTTACATAATCTTATGGCTGCTATATGATACTAAACTTGCTCATGATGGAGTCTTTTAGGCATTGTCATCTCTGCCTTATCTTTTTCTGCCTCTGCTTTGCATATAGTACTGAGAAGAGTGAATTTAAACCCTGTTAGAGAAGAAATGGCTATAGCTTCCTTTAGTCATTTATTTTTCCTTTCTAAAGCATATGGTTTATTGGTATTTGTTAGGAGTACATAATATACATAGCATTGTATGTAAATTTATGTATGATTTATTCATAGTGAGCTTTCTTTCATCAAGAATGTAAGGCAACTTTCAAAAATCTATACAGCAAGATAAAATAAATAAAAAGAGATGAAGGTAAATATCAGTGTGAAAAAGTAAGATAGTGTGCCTGGTTGTAGCATTGAAAAGCCTATCTTCAGGGAAACCCCTGAGTCCCAGGCAAACCAAAATAGTTGGTCATCTTAATAATATCAGCAAACCATTATTTGGCTTTTTCAGTATACTGACCCCTGTTCTAAGCACTTTACATTTACTATCTCATTTTATCCTCAAAACGACTGTTTGATGGAAATTATCATTTTCATGCCCATTTTATAAAAGGAAATTGAATCACAAAAATGTTAAATAATCTGTCCAAAGTTACACATATATTTAGTGGTGGGGCTGGGATTCAAAGCTAGGAACCCTGAATTCCAGAACTGAAGTTCCTTACCACAGGCTATAAAGTACATTTGAGGCCCTCTATAAGTGTTTTATATATGACTCTAAGTTGCTTAGCAGTCAAAGTGAAGAGGAAAATGTGATTAGTTACAAAATTTACATTGTCCATAAAATAAACCGTTTCTAGGAGCACAGTATCTCTAGTGCTAAGACCATCCATTTGCTCAGTAAATAATTACCAAGTGCTTACTATGAGCAGACATTGTTGTAGGTGCTGGAGATACAGCGGTGGATAACACAAATTGAACCTGTCTTTATGGACCTGACAGGCCAAAGAGATACCCATTAGAAGGATATGGATGTCATTGAAAGAAGAAAGCAGGAGGAAGATGGGAGCTTCTGAGGAGTGAGGAGGTTACAATTTTAGACAGGATGCTAAGGGTAGAACTCAATGAGAAGATGATACTTGAAAAAAGTCTTGAAAGAGAGTGTTTTGTTTTAGGTGGAGGAAACAACAGGGACAAGGGCCTTCTCTCAGTGATCTCTCAAAGGGCCTTGGTGAGTCTGAGGCACTTAGAGCAGAGTAAGTCAAAGGAAGAAGAGTAAGATATGAAATTAGAGAGGACATGAGATAAGGCAAGTCTTTGTCAGGCATTGTACAGACTCTGGCATTTACTGTGAATGACAGAGAACTGATGTGACCTGGCTTGTATTTTTAAGGGATATCTCTAATTGCTGTATTGTGAATTGATATAAGAAGAAATGGGGAATCAGGAACATTAGGAAGAAGGCCCCATCAGTCAGCCAGGTGAGAGATGAAGGCTTGGACCGGTGAGGTAACAGGTGTGATGAGAACTTGTTTTGCCAATATAATTTTTGAGATTAAAGTCAATAGGATTTGTTGATGGACTGGATGTAGGGTATGAGGAAGATGGGGCAAGGAAGACTTCAAGGTTTGGGGATAATTGAAAGGATAACCACTAACTGAGTTGAGGAAACCTGAAAGGGCCAGGGGGTCACGTTTTATAGACAAAGAGCAGAAATTCAATTCTGGACAATTTGAGTTTGCGGTATTTGCTAGATTCCAGCTGGAGGTGCTTGATAAGCCATTGGAAAGGTGATTCTGGAATTGAGAGATTTAGGCTAGAAATAAAAATATAAGAATCACCGACATATAAATTATATTTAAAACCATGACACTCAGTGAGATCAATAGGAAATGAGGTAAAATATAAAAGAAAAGTGGACCTGAGTCCTTGAGCCATCCAATATTAAGAATCAGGGAGAATATGAGGAGCCAATAAATAAGACAAAGAAGGAGTAGGCAGTGATGTAGGACACCAAGCTGGACAAGGGGCTTTGAAGGCCACAGGAAATAACAGTTTCAAGGAAGGGACAGCAATTAACTTTGTCAAATACTACTACTAGAAAGATTAGAATAGGGATTGAGAATTAACTATTGGAATTAGTAACGTGTGGGTCATTGGTAATCTTCTCATTAGCAAACCAAATCAAACAATACGTTAAGAAATTAAATGGTAATTAAATGGAGATAATAATATAGACCAGAATTCAACAAACTGTGGTCTAAATCTGGCCTGCCATCTGTCTTTGTAAATAAAGTTTTATTGGAATACAGCCAAGCCTATTCACTTATGTGTCTCTGGCTGTTTTTGCATAACAATGGTACAGTTAAAGAGCCCATTGGCCTGCAAAACCTAAAATACTTACTCTCAAAATAAAATAAAATAAAATACTTACTCTCTGGAATTTAAAGAAAACATTTTCTAACATATGCTATAGACAATAATCTTGAGTTTTATTTTGATAGGGGACAGAAATTAGGTTATATTAGGGAAATAAAGTGGACTCAAGAGAGGAATTTGTCCTAAAGAGAAAGACTATAATGTACTGAACTACATCTTTAGCTTCAACTATAGGAGAAACACAGCACCGAGTTTTAAAGGGCTGTTTCTTATAACTAACACCACAGAAATACAATTATAAGAGAATATTATGAAAAACTATATGCAACAAATTGGACAACCTAAAAGAAATGGATAAATTCCTAGAAACATATAACCTACAAAACTGAAACAAGAAGAAATAAGAAATTTGAATAGACTGATTATCAGCAAGGAGATTAAACCAGTAGCCAGAAAACTCCCAACAAACAAAAGTCTAGGACCAGGTGGCTTCACAGGGAAATTCTACCAATCAATTAAAAAAGAGTTGTGGAGCATAAGAAATAACATGGAGGACATGGGGAGATGGAAAGGAGAAGGGAGTTGGGGGAAATTGGAGGGGGAGACAAACCATGAGAGACTGTGGACTCTGAAAAACAATATGAGGGTTTTGGAGGGGTGGGGGGTGGAAGGTTGGGTGAGCCTGGTGGTGGGTATTATGGAGGGCACGTATTGGATGGAGCACTGGGTGTGGTGCATAAACAATGAATTCTGGAACACTGA
Source organism: Mustela nivalis (assembly GCF_964662115.1). Taxonomy (NCBI): domain Eukaryota; kingdom Metazoa; phylum Chordata; class Mammalia; order Carnivora; family Mustelidae; genus Mustela; species Mustela nivalis. The sequence continues at coordinate 48,563,942 of NC_139027.1, read as the reverse complement.
AAAGAAATTAAAAAATAAATAAAAATTTTTTTTAAAAGAGTTAATACCTATTCTTCCAAACTATTCAAAAAAATAGAAGAGGAAGGAAAACTTCCAAATTCATTCTATGTGGCCAGCATTACCCTGATTAAAAAAACAAACAAAACAAAACAAAACAAAAAAACAGATAAAGACACCACAAAAATAGAGGACTGTAGGCCAATATCTTTGATGAACATAGATGCAAAAATTCTCAACAAAATATTAGCAAACCAAATCAAACAATACATTAAGAAATCATTTACCATGGTCAAGAGAAATTTATTCCCAGTATGCAAGAGTGGTTCAATATTCACAAGTCAATCAACATGATACATAAAATCAATAAGAGAAAGGATAAAATCCATATGATCATTTCCATAGATGTAGAAAACGCATTTGACAGGGGTGCCTGGGCAGCTCAGTGGGTTAAGGCTCTACCTTCAGCTCAGGTCATGATCTCAGGATCCTGGGATTGAGCCCCGCATCCGGCTCTCTGCTCAGTGGGGAACCTGCTTCCCCCTCTCTCTCTGCCTGCCTCTCTGCCTACTTGTGATCTCTCTCTGTCAAATAAATAAATAAAATCTTAAAAAGAAAAAAAGTGCATTTGAAACATCCATCCGTGATAAAAACTCTGAACAAAGTAGGTTTAGTGGTAACACACCTCAACATCATAAAGGTCATATATGAAGAACCCACAACAAACACCATACTCAATGGAGAAAAACTGAGTACTTTCTCCCTAAGGAGAAGGAACAAGGAACAAGACAAGGATGTCCACTCTCACCACTTTTATTCAACATAGTACTAGAAGTCCTAGTCACAGCAATCAGACAAGAAGAAGAAATAAAAGGCATCCAAATTAGGAAGAAGTAAGACTTTCACTATTTGCAGATGACATAATACTGTATATAGAAAACCCTAAAGATGCCAACAAAAACTACTAGTACTAATAAATGAATTCAGTAATGTCACAGGATATAATAGCAATGTGTAGAAATATGCTGCATTTCATACACTAATAATGAAGCAACAGAAAGAGAAATTAAGAAAGCAATCCAATTTACAATTCCACCAAAAGTAACAGGATACCTAGGAATAAACCTAACCAAAGAAGTGAAAGACAACTACTCTGAAAACTATAAAACACTTATGAAAGTAATTGAAGATGACACAAAGAAATGGAAAGACATTTATGCTCATCTATGGGAAGAATAAATATTTTTAAAATGTCTGTACTACACAAAGAAATCATGGATTTAATGCAATCCCTATCAAAGTACCAATAGCATTTTTCATAGAACTAGAGCAAAAATCCTAAAATTTATGTGGAACCACAAAAGACTCCAAATTGCCATAACAGTATTGAAAAAGAAAAGTAAAGCTGGAGGTACCACAACTCCAGACTTCAAGTTATATTACAAAGCTGTAGTAATCAAAACAGTATGGTATAGGCACAAAAATAGACACATAGATCAATAGAACAGAATGGAAATCCAGAAATAAACCTATAATTAAATGGTCAATTAATCTACACAGCAGGAAAAAAAGTCAAATGGGAAAAGGACAGTCTCTTAAACAAATGGTGGGAAAACTGGCCAGCTACATGCAAAAGAATGGAGCTGGACCACTTTTTTACACCATACACAAAAATAAATTCAAAGGGGATTAAAGACCTAAATGTGAGACCTGAAACTATAAAAATTCTAGAAAATAGTATAGGCAGTAATGTCTCTGACATCAGCTGTAGCAACATTTTCCTAGATATGTCTCCTGAGACAAGGGAAATAAAAGCAAAATTAAATTACTGGGACTGCATCAAAATAAAAAGCTTCTGCACTGCAAAAGAAACAACAACAAAACTACAAGACAACCTACTGAATGGGAGAAGATATTTGCAAATGATATATCTAATAAATTGTTAGTATCCAAAATATATAAAGAACTTATATAAACCAACAACCTCAAAATAAATAATCCAAATTTTAAAATGTACAGAAGACATGAACAGACATTTCTCCATAGAGGACATGCAGATGGTCAACAGACACATGAAAAGATGCTCAGCATCACCCATCATCAGGGAGATACAAATCAAAACTACAATGAGATGTCACTTCACACCTGTCAGAATGGCTAAAATCAAGTATACAGGAAACAAGTGTTGGTGAGGATGTGGAGAAAAAGGAACCCTCTTATACTGTTGGTGGGAATGCAAACTGGTGCAGCCACTGTGGAAAACAGTATGGAGCTTCCTCAAAAAAGTTAAAAATAGAACTACCCTACAGTCCAGTAATTATGATACTATTTACCAAAAAAATACAAGAACATTAATTCAAATGGATGCATGCGGCTCTATGTTTATAGAAGAATTATTTACAATAGCAAAATTATGGAAGCAGCCCATGAGTCCATTGATAGATGAATAGATAAAGAAGAATTGGTCTATATATACCATTGAATATTACTCAGCCATAAAAAAGAATGAAATCTTGCCATTTGCAATGAATGGGTGGAGCCAGAGAGTATAAAGCGAAGTGAATTAAGTCAGTCAGAAAGACAGATTCTATATGATTTCACTCATATGTGGAATTAAGAAACAAAACAAACAAACAATGATAAAAAAGACAGAGAGAGAGGAATACAAGCCAAGTAAAAAACTCTTAACTATTGAGAACAAACCGATGGCTACCAGAGCTGGGGGCGGGGGGTGGGGTAAATGGGGGGGGGGGACAGGTTAATAGATAATGGGGATTAGGGAGTGCACTTGTCATGATGAGCACTGCATTTTGTATGGAAATGTTGAATCATTATATTGTAAACCTGAAACTAGTATTATACTGTATGTTAACTAACTGGGATTAAAACAAAATAAAATAAAATAATAAAAGGTTGTTTCTTAAATCAGCCAAAGGCAACATTTTAAAATACTGTTAGTAGAAATATTTAAAGGGTGCCAGTGTACTGCAATTCAGGGACGTGGCTTCCCAGTACCTTAGTTAAACAGGGGCTGTATTTATGTATGTGGGAAGGAATGTCCTCTACACATTTAGGTCATTCTCCACCTACATACCTACCAATCTACCTATCTTCCTTCCTTCCTTCCTTCCTTCCTTCCTTCCTTCCTTCCTTCCTTCCTTCCTTCCTTCCTTCTTTCTTTCTTTCTTTCTTTCTTTTCTTTCTTTCTCTGATAGAACTTTAAAAAATAGATGGTTTGCTTACTTGGCAAGTACCAGAAGTATAGCTAGTGTGTGCTGCAGACTTGGCATTTAGCCAAGCACTGTGGTCAGTTTCAAACAGGAACATGATATGGTCCCTAGCATAAAGCAGTTTGCCATCTGGGGAAAGAGATAAAACAGCACATGCATTTGCAACAGTACAGAGCAGCATGTGATACTAACAAAAGTAGTGAAGGTTTCTTGAGCAACAAGACTGAACTGAGCTGGGCTCTTTCACTGTGGTAGCGCTGTGGTCAGTTTCAAACAGGAACATGATATGGTCCTTAGCATAAAGTAGTTTGCCATCTGGGGAAAGAGATAAAACAGGCACATGCATTTGCAACAGTACAAGGCAGCATGTGATACTAACAAAAATAGTGAAGGTTTCTTGAGCAGCAAGACTGAACTGAGCTGGCCTCTCTCCCCCCCCACCCCCCAACAGCCTTCCACATTCCAATAGATGACATCTTTCCAGATGCTCATATTGGATGCCTTGACTGTTTCTCTCATACTCCATATCTAATTTCTTTGGGAAGGCAGTGAGCTTTGCCTTTCAATTATATCCCAAATCCAATCACTTCCTACCACCTCCCTGGCTAGCCCCCTCTTGTCTTCCCTCCCCCACTCTGCACCCCAAGCCCTAGCCTGAGCCTCTACCACCTCTCACTTGAGATACAGCAGTAGCAACAGGTCTCCCTGACTTTACTTTTCTCTCTTACAACCTATTCTTAGCAAAGACCAGAGTTGAGTCCTTTAAAATACAAGTCAGATCATGCCACTCCTTCTCTCAGAATCCTGTAGGATGTAGCTCAGAGAAGGTCAACACTGAGACTGACCTTCATGGCTCCAAGTGATCAGAGCCTCTTATTGGTTTGCCCTCATCTCCTGCTCCTCTCCCCTGGCTCTTTCTGATCATGCTAGCTCCTTGCCATTAGGCCTTGGCTTGAGGTTGGAGTGCTCTCTCTCCCTGGCTTTCCATTCGTTTCACTGTCTCACCTCCTTTGAGTCTTTGTTCCAATTCCATCTTGGTGAGGCTTCTTGATTCCTACTCAGTAGTGCCTCAGTACTGCTGCAACTTTCCCTACTTCCCACTCAGTCCTCTCATTACCTCACCCTGCTTTACTTTTCCTTTTTGTTCCATACCAGCTGTCATTTTCTAACACACTCTAACACTTACCCCCTCGGTCTCTTCATAGTTAATTTTCTGGTTCTCTCATTAGTCTATAAGATTCATGTCCTTCTTGCTGTGTTTTGTTGAATATCTAGAATAGTGCCTGGTACACAGGAGGCTCAATAAGTATTTGTTTACTAAATAGATGAGTTCTGACTATATGGGTGGTACTGTATTAACCACTTTATACAAATTATGGAATTGAATCTTCACAGAACATCATGAACATTCTCATTTTATTGATGAGAAAACACACATAGTGGGGTAAGCAACTTGCCCAAAGTCACACAGCTAACATGTGGCAGACCTGGGATTCAAGCCCAGGGAAACAGGGTGAGAGACTTATTGAAGAGACTCTCCACTCCCGAAACTGGGACAACTGCAATGAACTGCAACTTCCAGGAACCTTGCCAGTAGGGCCCTCATCCTTGTAAGGACACTTGAACGGGAGGGAAGTTTGCTGGATAATTAGCCTGACTCTGTTGACATATAAACTCCTGAACTGTAATTTGTTGCTTGCATTTAACATTCATTGCTCAAGGAACAGTTAATAGCCTCATTGTACTTTGTTTCAATTAATCATGGAGGAAAAGGCAGGTATAGAAGTGGGGCTGGATTTTAAATGCTTCTTGGCCTTTGGTTTGACAGAGCATGTTTTTACACCTCACATTACAGCTAGAAAATCTCTAACAACTGTAAAGCAAGACATTGACATGAGATGCCACAGTGCTCCATTTCAAAGTGGTCTATATGCATTATCTCATTTAATCTTGCAACAACCCCATCAGGTAAGCATATCAGTTACTTTTTTCACAATAATGCAACCCAACAAGCAACAACCAAATCTCAGTGCATTCAACAGTAAGTATATATTGCCCACTTGTCTGGGGTCAGCTGGGTGGCAGGGGATGTGTATGGTGGTGACCACATGGCTCTGCTGATGGTGACTGGTTCACTCACATGCAAGCTGGTCAAAGCTGGCCTCAGCTGGGACTACCAGGGAGATTCAGCTTCTTGCCAACTCACCTTTCTTCTTCCAGCAGACTTTTCTGAGTATATTCTCCAGGTGTTGACAGAGGGGCAAGAAAATAAGCAGAAAGAAACATGCAAGTCCTCTTGACGTCAAAACTGGCCCATTATCACTTCTACCTCATTCTGTTGGCCAAAGAAAGCAAAAAAGGCTGAGCCCGGAAGCAGAGTGGGAAGGTACTACAAGGTTACCTGGTAAAGGGTGGTTTGGATACCAGGAGGGGGAAGAATTGGGTCCATGAGAGCAAGCTGTCACAGCGATGGCTATTGTCATTCTACTCATTTTATAAATTAGGATACAGAAACAGAGATGCTAAGTACCACACGTAGCTAGTTAGCAGTAGAACCAGGAAGTAAATATTGCACTCTAATTCCAGGGCCCATGGCTGTTAACCATTGTGCACGCTGCTTTACTCCTCCTTCCACCCTTAGCCTGAGCTCTTCTCTGGTTAATCGACACCCTCCTATGGACAGATCCAATAGCCTTTGTCAATTGTCAGCATTTCTACCTACTCTAACACTATTGCAAGCTGCATTCTTGAGACTCTTTTCACTTTTGATTCTGCAGGTCCTGTGCTGTCACTTTTTCTGCCACTCCTCTACCCAGCCCTTCCCCCCCACAACACAGTCCACTTGCTTCTCTTGCTTGGCATCTCCCTTCCCAAGCCCACCCACTCTCATAGTTTCCATTACCATCTCTCTGCAGATGACTCTCATTCAACTTACATCTCTGGCTGTAAGAAAGCTCACTATAATTTCCAGTAATGTAACTCAGTGATTTGTTCCTCGCAAATAACAACCCAGAGAATCAGGCTGTTCTTACTAGCATCTTAGCATTTCATGTCACCTAGCAACTATTCCAGTGCTTGAAAATCCATCAAAAGAAGCTTCCTCTTACAAAAATAATACCACTGGAAAGTATATTATATCCAAAGTCTTTAATCCTACCTCTTCCTCTGTTCTCCTGGCATTTATAACTTATGAAATTGCCATTTGTTGACTTTTTCTGACCCACAAAAGGAGCAGTTTCACACAGTTCAGCTTAATAGTACTTGTTACCTTGTACTATAATTATTTATATATCTGTGTTTCCCTATGAGGCTCAAAGCTCTTTGATTGAGGAAACCATACTTTCTTCTACTCTAGATCAACGTGACTAGTATATAACACTGTATAGGAATTGGAACAAGTAGAAATTCAATAACTATTTGATGAATGAAAAAATAAGAGAAACAATCTGAAATCAGGCCCCACAGACTAGAGACAGAGTGCTAGAAAGGGAACAAGTTGGGGACAGGAGCACCGTAGGAGATGTGGAATCAAAATCAATGTTTGCAGCCTGACTATTCCTGCCATGTATCACCTGCAAGCACCCCACAATCTATAAATAATACTTAAGACTCTTCCAGGTAGCAAATGCATTCTTACTATAAAATAATGTAGAAAGTTCAGTATATATAAAGAATAAAATTCAAGCCACTCATAATCTTGCCTCATTTTTTATAATAGCCATTAACTTCAGTATTGGTGAATTTCCTTGAAGTTTCACCCACAGTGTTTCTTTTACACAGTTGAAATCATGCCATATACACAACATTTTTTTTCAAAATCTTAACATTATTATATTAGCATTTTCTAATGTTGGTGCAGGTATTTCCTAAATATCACTTTTTTTAATGGAGAAGGGTTTTTTAAAATTTTTTTAAATTTATTTTCAGCTTAACAGTATTCATTATTTTTTCACCACACCTAGTGCTCCATGCAATCTGTGCCCTCTATAATACCCACCACCTGGTACCCCAACCTCCCACCCCCCCACCACTTCAAACCCCTCAGATTGTTTTTCAGAGTCCATCTGTATTATGGGTTATTTCCTTAAGATACCTTCCCAGAGGTAATATCCAAAAAATAATTTTAACTGGGTCAAAGAGCACAAACATTTTTCAGGTTCTTGATACACATTTATACAGTACCTTATAAAAAAGTAGTACCATGGCACACTTCCCCCATTTCTAACGATGTGAGTGCCTGTCTCATCGTGTAAAATTAATGTTGAATATTATTACTTTACCATTCTTTCATAACTTGATTGGCAAAATTTTATCCTACTCTTTCTAAGTTTGCCTTTTGGATTATTATGGTTTAATTTATTTTCAGACATTTATTAGGTATTCTTATTTTCTTGAGAAAATGGTTGGTTCATAATCTTTAATCTACTGAAATTAAATATTTTCTAATTAGCTGGTTTTAAGAATATTAGACCTTTTTGCCTGTTATGTATTTGAATTCATATTTATAAAATAACACCCGCATATAGCTAGAAACATCTGGGTACTAAAAGCTTTATCACAAAAGAACAGTGGTCTCTTTGCCCAGTTCCTCCTCAGGCTCTAGTTTCAGGTGTTAGAGGCAACCACTTTCAAATATTTTTAGGTATTTCTTCTGTACTTACTTCTGTTTTTAAAAATATTATTCTTATCTGGCCATTTTTTGATGTCTGAGTTTTAGACAGGATTTGATATGGAAAACAAAGGTTTTACTCTCCTTACATAAAAATTTCCCACTCCTTCCTCTTCCATCCCCTTAATGTAATTAATGTGCAATTTTTACTTAAATCAGAAATTACTTAAATCAAAAATCAGTATTTCTGAGTGCAATGTGGAATCCTGTGTCAGATCCCAGAACAGGGGGGGAAAAAAAAAGACATCAGTGGACAAACTAGCAAAATGCAAATGAGGTGTGTACTTTAACATAGTGATGAAGTCCCATGGTTATATCAAGTGTTAACCTGAAGGAGGTAGGGTAAAAGGTACATAAGATCTCTGTACTTTTCAACTTTGCAACTTTTCTGTAAATCTAAAATTATTCCAAAGTAAAATGTTTATTAAATTAAAGCAACAAGATACATGACACACCACTTAGAATGGCCCAAATCTGGAACAATGGCAACTCCAAAAGTGGTGTGAATGTGGAGCAATGGGAAGTCTCTTTCAGTGCTGGTGGGAATGCAAAATGGTTCAGGCACAGTTCGGTGGTGTGTTATAAAACTGAACGTGCTCTCATTACATGATCCAACTATTGTTCTCCTTGGTATTTACCCCAAAAGAGTTGTCCACACAAAAACCTGAACACAGTTGTTGATAGCATTTTCACTCATAACTGCCCAAACTTGAAACGCAACCAAGATGTCCTTCAGTATGTGAATGGATAAATAAATGGTGGTACTTCCAGACAGTGGAATATTACTCAATGCTAAAAAAAGAAATGAGGTATAAAAACACAGAGCTTAAGTACATATGATTAAGTAAAAGAAACAAAACTGGAAAGCTACATACTGTATGATTCCAACTATAACACATTGTGAGAAGGCAAAACTATGGAGATAAAAGGTCAGTAGTTATAAAGAATGGGGTTGTGAAGGGGGAAAATGAATAAGCAGAGAACAGAGAATTTTTAGGACAATGAAAATACTTCATATATTATAATGATGGGTATGTCATTATACTTTTGTCAAAACTCAGAATGTACAACACAGAGTGAATCTTAAGGTAAACTTTAGATTTTGTGTGATAATGATATGTCAATGTAAGTTAATCCTTGTTGAAAAACATCATTCTAAGCCGCCCTCTTAGCGCAGTAGGAAGCACGTCAGTCTCATTAAAAACTTATCATTCTGGTGAGTGATATTGATAATGGGGAGGGCTATGCATGTGTATTGGCAGGGGATTGACAGGAAAACTTTATATCTTCTTAATTTTGTTGTAAACCTAAAATTTCTCTTAAAAATAGTCTTTAAAGTTTCAAAAAGAAAGTCAGTGCTTACATTATTATACACAAATATTTGCTATTGAACCAAATAGTATGCCATGATTATATTTCCTTTGGAATACAACATTTAAATTTTTTTCTGGAGTTAATACTTTTCTCATTTTAAATTTGCATATATAACTATTTTTCAAATCCTCTGTTTTCCAAATTATCCAGTAAGCCTGCTTAACAAATATGACTAATGTCTATCAATATTATTATCTAAATGCTCAAATACATCTGATAATCTAACAGTTAAATGTGTTTTTCCCTGGGTATCTCTCTTCCTAAATCCATCATCCTACTTCTCTAATCTAGTTTGATGGATCTAGGATTTTCCTCTTTCTCTTCCCTGTGTTGAATTTCCTGTTTTACTTATTCTTAGTTTATTCCTTCATTTTTCTAAAACACATTTTTCAATAGTTTTCTAAGAAGGAGTAGATAAAGGATAAGTATTTGAGTTATGTCTAATAACATTCTTATTCTGCTCTTACACTTATTTATAATTTTAAAGATATAGAATAATTGTTGGAACTAATTTTTCCTTAGGATTTAGAAGGCATTACTCAATAGTCTTCTAGCTTCTATTGTAATCATTAAATAGTCTGATATATTGTGATTACATATTTTTATGGACCTGTTTGTCTTCTCTTCAAGTTTCTAGAGTCTTCTCTTTATCTCAGAAGTAATAAAATTTTACCATGATGTATCTTGATGTAGGATTTCTTTTTTCATTCTTTCTTCTGGGCATTTTAATGAGACCTCTCAACCTAGAGAGGCCCTTTGGTTCTGGAAAGTTCTCTAATAATTTTCTCTGATCTCCAGAATTCCTACTAATTGAGTCTCCTGAATTGACCTTCTTTCTTTTCTTTTCACTGCTCTCTTATATCTTTTGGGTTTTTTTTTGTTGTTGTTCACATTCTGAGACACTTTCTCAATTTTATCTTCAAACTCTTTTATTGCTTTTCACAAATATGGCTGTCTGTGGGTTTTTGTGTGTGTGTGTGTTTTTTTTTTTTTTCATTTTGAAAAATTTGGGGTTTTGTTGTTGTTGTTTTCAAGAAGGCTCCATGCCTGGTGTGGAGTTCAGCATGGAGCTTGAACTCACAACCCTGAGATCAAGACCAGAGCAAGAGTTGGATGCTTAACTGACTGATTCACCCAGCTGCCCCCATTTTGAAAGCTTTTTAAATTTTTTTAGATAACTGATGATCTTATGTTATCCCTTCTTATTTAAGAATAAGTATTGAAAAACCTAATTAGGAGAGAACTATTCCAAATGACTTTTAAATACAATAATTTGACTATACAACTCTAATGGGTTATAGTCTGAAGACAAAAACATGATATGAAATATGTTTGAACTGTTTTCAGTTATCATATTGTTTGTAGAAATTGATATTTTTGTTTTAAAAAGAATAAATATAAAGCAAATGATTAATTATGTGAAATTCTATCATCCTCAGTACTATTGAAATTAGGATTATCAGCATGGGATAAAGCACAAGAAAGAAAATATTTAGTAAAAGCTCTGTCTGAGTTTGAACTGAAAATATCATTTTAAATTCATCATGTATTTTTTTTTAAGCATAGCCCTGTCTACTGTAAAGATCCAGAAATAATGACCAACCCAGTAGCAATAAGTATCCCTAGCAGTCACATTATAGTCTTGTAATATCATTTCCCATTCCCAGGGTTACTTAGAGAAATGGCTCAGTCCTGGCTGGAACAAATTGTTAAACAGACAGCAAGGAAAATTATGAATGACTAATGGTATCATGTCAAAAGGACTCAAGAGTCCACTTTAAAAGGTCCTTATAGCTAAAGATAGGACAAATTGAGCCTCAAATGGAAAATAACTGCAATGGATTAAAACACATTAAATACTTTTAAAATCACATGCTCATAAGCATATAAAAGAAATCTCATTGGTCGACATTAGAGAATAGTGGGGAATCAACTTATTATTTCGAAAAGTGATAAATAAAACAACATCAACCAATTGATGGGGGAAGTTTCTCTTTATAGAAGTATTTTATTTAATAAATACAGAATAATAGAATTATAATATAGCACTATTATAAAATAATGAATTTAGGAATTGAATATCAGTGACTGCTCACATCATTAAAAAAAACACAAACACAGTATTTCTCCTGATGAAAGAATCTAATACCTCCTATGAAATCATCTTGGCATAAAAACAGACCTGAATCTGGTCCACCGTAAATCCAACTCTCATTTTAAAGGAAATATACAGAACAGGGAGCACATTAAATTTCATATGGCCAGTTGTCCCTGGCTTAATGCTGAAAAGTCCCAGGTCCCTGGTTTAATGCTGAAGTCCCATGCCCTCAGTCTCAGGCAGAGAGGAATGTCACTCTATTAGGAAAAGCCATCTGCAAAATCCAAAGCATGGGCCACTAGTGGTCTAGGGTGCTATGACCTTGACTTTAATGCATTCCTTCTGTTTTCAGCCCCAAGCTTCACTTCTGATTGTTGTGTCTGGGCCTTTCAGAGCCCTGTGAGATAAGCAGCCTGCTGCTCTGGGCTCTCCTTCACCCGGCATTCACATTTTCTGGCCACTCTTCCAACTACTTTTTCTTACTAATTTTTGAAATTGTAGTGTATATATATACCATATTGTTTACCACTTTAATCATTTTTAAGTGTACCATTTGGTGGCATTAAGTATATTCACATTGTTGTGCAACAATCACCAACACCTGTGGGCCATAACCAGAACTTTTTCACATCATTCCCATCTGAAACTCTGTCCCCTTTAAACAATAACTCCCCTTGTTCTGGTACACCCTCGCCTGGCAGCCACTTTTTCATTTTCTGTCTATAATTTTGACTGTTGCAGGTCCCTTATATAAGTGGAATCATGCAGTATTTGTCCCGTGTGTGACTGACTTATTTCACTTAGCTATCTGTCTTTAAGTTTCGTCTATGTGATAGCATGTGTCAGAGTTTCCTTCCTTTTAAAGGCAGAATAGGATTTCATTGTATGTGTATCCCACACATTGTTTATCCATTCATCTCTTCATGGACATTTGGGTTGTTTCCACCTTCTGGTATTTGTGAACAGTGCTGCAATGAAAATGGTGTGCAAATATCTGTTTGAGTCTCTGTTTTCAATTCTTTGAGGTGTATGTCCAAAAGTGGAATTGCTGGAGTCTTTTTTACTCTTTGTGTATCTTTTGGGTGAAAATTAGACCTCAATATTGCTTTGTGGGTTTTTTCAAAATTATTTAACTTTTACTATTTTTTTATTATGGCAAAATATACATAACACAAAATTTACAATTTTACCTATTTTTAAGTGTGCATGTCTTTGACATGAAATATACTCACACTATTGTACATCTATCTACTTTCTTTTAAAATTATGTTGAAATTGCATTGTTTCCTCTCCTGTTTGCTTTGTCTTCGTGGCTTTAGAAAACATGCATGTGCTTCTAAAGTGCTGCTCAAAAGTGGGTTTCCAAGAGGAGGAAGGATATATGCATGTGGTCAAGCCACTGTATTTAACCTGATGTGTCTCTGTTAAATATTTTGTTGTTTGTTTTGTTTAGAGAAGGAGAGAAGGAGAGAGTTTGTTTTGTTTAGAGAGAGAGAGGTGGGGGAGGGGCAGAAGGAGGGAGAAGAGAATCCTAAGCAGACTCCATGCCCAGCTTAAAGCCCAACTTGGGGCTCAATCTCATGACCCTGAGGGTACTTAAATGATTGAGCCACCCAGGCACCCCTCTGGTATGTATTTTGAAAATGTTTTGTTTAGTTGTGTTTTGTCTTTTAATTTTATGTATAATGACATAGAAATTTTAAACTTGTTGTATTTTCATTTTTTTCTTGTTCTTTTTTCTATATCAGATATTATGCTAATAATCCTCTCCATTTAGAGATGTAATACAATTCATTTCTATTTCATTTTTGCCTTTCTTTTTTATTCATTGACATAGGAGTACTTTAAAAATCTGAAGTTTACTCTGAAGTTCAGTGGATGACAAGGACCTGAAATTCCTTTTTTCCTATAGAAATAATCATTTGCCCCATTTTGTAAATCTTTGTTTCTTTACCTGACTACCAGCTGTGTGATTGTAACCAAACCAAATTATATAACCTCTCTGAGTCAGACTTTCCTCATAACTGTTCTTTCTCACAGGGCTGTTGTGGAGATTTAGTGAGTTAATACTGTCTTATTCTTTGCACAGTGACTGGCAAGAAATAATCTATCAATAAATGTCACCACATCATTATGTTTTCATTTTTGTCTCAATTGTCATTAACTCTACATGTAATAGGATGTTAAAATAAGACTTTTCCTTATTTTAGAGTTTTAACTTACATCATAAGGCTGGGAAAAATAGGTATTATTTACCCCCTCATTAGAAAGCCAGTTGCTCAAATATCTCTACAGGACTTGCACTAGGAAGACACAAAACTAATTTTGCCATCATTGGCACCTGTCACCTCCAGGCTATCTAAGGGCAAACCAAGAATTCACCAAGAGGTGGAGAGAGAGTCAGTGTACTAGGCTCTCCGCCACCCACAGAGGAAGATGAGAGCTCTGCACAAAGTCCAAAGATAAGAAGCTGTCCAAGTGCTCTGACAGCACAGAGAAGGGAGAGAACCCTCCTGACTCCCACTGGATAAGAGTGTGTGTTTTCTGGGGTACAGATGGGGACTCTGAGTTTTCCTAGAAGCCAGCAGTTCATGGGGGAGTCACAAGTGGCCTATGGAGGAGGCATTGTGCATAACAGGGAACTGCAGTAGGAACGGACTAATTGGGGGATTTGTAACTGTGGAGGAACCAAATCCAGAGTCCATGGGGAAGATGGACAGAAAACCAAGATAGAGCATAATAATGAAGGAGACTCCACAATCCCTTTCCATATGACCAATGTCAGAAACTGATCCAGACTGCTTAGAAAGAAGGGAAGTTTTAGATTGGATAAAAAATTGAAGTTTCAGTAGTTGATATTAAAGTTTTGGACCTCTGAATACATAGAATAAGTTCTGCAATTTGCCTGAGATTCCATCCAGCATAATAGAAGGAAGATCAGAGAGAGCCAGTTTTCCACAGGCAACAAGAAAAACACACATGACCATTCTGTTTACACCCACTTAGTCCCATTCAGTTATATATAAAAATATTATTGTTTATTTGTGGGTTTTCATTTATGTCCTATTATCTATCTCTACATCCATGTGCCAAGAGTAGACTGTGATATACATTGTAACTGTAAGCAAATTTTAAAATATTTGGACTATGAAAAAAATAGTTCCTGTTTGGTGAGGTTCCACCATGCAGTCCCTAACCCTCATGGCAAGGATGACTGTTTTTCTTATTTTAGGAATTTGCTGTAGGTCACAAAACTATTATGTGGCTCTCAGATTCCAGACATTCACTCCTGACATTGGAGACATGCCCCTCATTCATCTTTTGTCAAAAACTTCATAGGTATTCTTGTCTGTTCATTTCTCTCTGTGAACCTAGATTAATTTTGCCAATGTATTTTTGTCAAACCAGAAATGTGCCTGATCAAGTACACCCTTTTCCCAGGTTCTCTCTGGCAAAGGAGACACATCTTCTAAAGACACTTAAATTTTTTTACATAACAGTCACTCCATATAGGCAGATCTTCAAACTGCTGTTGGGAAATGCTTCGTGTATTTTCATACCTGTGTGTCTTCATGGTTTCTTCCTGTTTGGGTCATTTCCTTATAACATTAGCCCTCCAGAAAGTATGTGCTATGGTGAATAAAGTGTGTAAACCTGGTGATTCACAGACCTGTACCCCTGGGGCTAATAATACATTATATGTTCATAAAAAATAAAAATTTTTTAAAAAGATATTTTTTAAAAATTGGCCCTCCAGAGTGTACCATGTTTTTTCCTCCAACTTTCTGCACTGCTTGTATTATTTTTCCCACATTAAACATTTGGAATTAACAGCTCCCTCTCTCTCTCCCACTTTTACTTCTTCAAATCACCCCTTTCTTTAAAACCCAGTTCAAGTTTCAAATGCTCCACAATTATCCCAGTTAATGGCAGTCATCTTTCAGTCCGAATTTATTACATATTGACATATAATGTTAGAAACCTTCCCGTGATTTTATTTCTGTCATTAACAGCATGCCCCTATCTCAAGGCTTACTGAGAGTTCTCAGTTGTCAGGAGGGGGCACACAAGTCTGTCCTATGGGGTGGGGGTAGAAAAGTTAGGATGGAATGGCCAACCAATGGAACAGGCATGACCAGCTTAGC
This sequence comes from Mustela nivalis, assembly GCF_964662115.1. Classification (NCBI taxonomy): domain Eukaryota; kingdom Metazoa; phylum Chordata; class Mammalia; order Carnivora; family Mustelidae; genus Mustela; species Mustela nivalis. The sequence goes on along the minus strand of NC_139027.1, from coordinate 48,548,429 downwards.
TATTCAAATAATTAACTCTAATAGATGTTACCAATCTGAGTCTGATTCTAGCCAGCACCTATCACCAGGGGTTCTTGACTCAAGGATTGCATTTTCAGGCATTCAGATAGCAAATATTACATGCCTATTTTACTGATGGGAGAAAGAAAAGTAAAGGGTCAGAAGTTAATGATTACAGTCATGGACTTAAATCTCAAGGAAGTCTTTCTGAGTTAATGGAGAGAAATAAGGGAGGTTCTAGAGCAGAGGTTCTCAGATAAGGGTGATTTTTGTCCTCCAGGGACATCTGGTAATGCTAGAGGAGATGATTTTGGTTGTTATCACTGGGAGGGGAGTGGGTGGATTCTAATGGGGTCTGGTGAATAGAGGCCGGGGGGATGCTGCTAACGCATCCTGCAATGCACAAGGAGCCACCCACAAAAAAAGAATTATGCTGTTTTAAATGTTGATAGTGTCTAGGGGGAAAGGGGCTAAGGGCATCGGGTCTCTCACTAACTGCACTCAGTCGGGGGGTTCAGGGCTGGGATCCATTAATAATATAAACAGGAACAAACAAACAAAAACCTAGGAACTAGGGCAGAAAACCAATTGGATGAATTGTCCACAAGCAATGGTAAAAGGGAAGGTTGTGTAATGCCAATATAATCTCATGTAACTATCACTCATGGTAGTCTGGCTGTAACAAATAATTCCCAAAGCACTCTCAGGAAAAAGAGTGCCTACTATGCCCATCATGGACCTGGAATGAAGCTATAGATGGTGGTAAATACTGGTAGTGAGGTGAACTGAAAATCGCAGTTCAGTATTTCCTACATAATTTAAGGACAGGGTCCAGTTCTTATGCACGCTTATATTCCCCATAATGCTAACACAAAGTACTATAGCTATTCAATTAGTGCTTATTAATTGATTAGTTGATAGATGACTTCCTTAATTAGTCATGCCATTCACATCCATCTATGCTCAGCACCACTAGGACAATTTGGATGTGTTCCAGTGTATTGAGGAATTAAATCTCCCACAGAGGACCCTGACAATCATATCACCACAAGACTTGGATTCAGCTCTGCATTTAAATAGAAATAAAACAAGCACACCTCAACCCTCCGGGTAGAAAGTAGCATAATCTGCTTTCTTAAAGCTAAGCCCACATGAGAAATGAAAGTGATAGGCAATATCTTCAGTGATGAATTACAGAACAGCTTCATTTAGCTCACCCCACCTAGATAAAACATCTTGCCAGCCTCCGAAGAAATTAATGCACCTTAATTTGAGTTAGTGGCTAATTAATTTCCGATCAACTATTTTACATATCTAGTTGTTGCTTCTTTCTTCCTAGGTTAGCTCTTCCCTTCAATCTGCCTGAATCTGGCTCAATAACACACTTTGATCCTAGTTCTGGAGGCTGAATGTTGAATCTAAATATTCTAGAAGCTAAATTTTAAAGTTGAACATGGGTCATGTTCTTACCCTCCCAACAGATGGCAAACCTTGTCCCTCCCCATGGAGACTTGATTTCTGCTTGTTTTCAGTACCGTCATGCAGTTGGTGGAGGAAATTTGACCTCCTCCCAGAGAAGTTCCATGATAATAGAGGACGCTAAAATTCAGAAAGGCTTTATAATTCAAAGAAAATAACTCTTTGGGCGTAGGATTTTAGGCACTACAAAGGCAACATGGACAGGGAAAACCTCTAAATGCCCCTAAAACTCATACCATATCTATAAATGAATAATGATACTATTGCTTGACCACTAACTTGGTCATGAAACTGCCTCTTTTTCTATCTCTATTTCTTCTTTCTTGACAATACTTGTTTCCATTCACCAATTCATACTGGTGAGGAGATGTATTTTGATATATTGAGAAAGTGCGTTTCCCACTGAGGGGAGTCGGATGCAGTAATCCGCACCAGAACCCACCTCTTTTTCATAGCAGTTTTATCCATGGTGGTTCTGATTCCCTGCCCTAGACTCTGCTGGGTGTCAGGGGGGGTCTCAGATAATGATGGGGGCAAAGTTTTCTTTCTCCTAATGTTGTTACTCCTTATTGCTGTGTTGCCTTCTCTTATGACATGTTTGGGAAGACATTCAGGCAACCTAGTATTGTGACAGAAAGCAGTAAGCTAGTTTTTTGAGTTGAAAACAGGACTTCAGACAACCCTCAGCATCTCAGCAAACTTTGTTTTCCTATACAGTGAAGAGAAATTGTCTAAGAAGCTTCCACTTCATTCTGTTCTGTGAGGTAAAAACAAAGGTAGAAAGCATTTTCTGACTCTAGAGTAAATAGAAAAAAAGCAACAGTTATTTTTACTTTCTTTTGGAACACTCAAATGGACCTAAACCATCAACTATTTAGGTATATTAATTGATCTTGGAAAGACAAACATCTATAGGTGTTCAGAAAAGAAAGTGCCTGCTTACAAAGTGAAGTCAGAAAAGGTTTCATAGAGGGGTCACTACCTGGTCAATGAATGCTGGAGAAAATAGAACTTTCCTAAACATAGCAGGAATAATGGGACACAAGAGCTGTTTCTGTAATAAACAACCAACAGACATTAATAGCTTAGAATGGCAAAGTCTATTTCTTGTTCATACTGTGTGCTGATTATGTGTTGGTAAGCACACTGCTCATGGTAGTCGTCCAGGAATCAGGCTCCAAAGTGGCTTGTTGACCTGCAGGCAAGAAAAGTAAACCCACCAAAACAAACTGGCTCTGAAAGTGATGTGGCACCTCCACTCAACTTTCACCAGATAATACAAGTCATGTGTCCCTGCTTACAAGTGGGCAGGAAAGTCATTTTTCCATATTCCCGGAGAGTGGGAGTCAGAATATTTGTGACTAGCCTTAATAACTATCATTAGTTACTTGTGACTAGTAATATGCCTTAGTAATATCATGAGGTATGTGGATAAAAACAAAGGCAGAGAACAACCTGACATGTTTGAAGTCCAGCAGAAAGTTCCATAGGAGGGAGGCTGAAAACATACGCTGGAAAACCTTGTAGGCCATAGTCTTTGGAATTTGTTCTGAAGGTGTGGTGAAAGTGTCTTTTGTTATCTTAATCAAGTGCCTTCTGGCAGGCCCCTAGGTTACCCATGTAAAGGGGCTGGTTGCCAAGGGAAACAACTCAGTGATTGGAGGGTTAGGACTTTCAGTCCCACCCCTCAGCCTGGGAGAGTTTGAATGGATCACCAAAGGCCAGTGAGTCCATCAGTTCTGTGAATGCAGTGAAGCTTCCACAAAAACTCCAGAATGACAGGGTTCAGAGAACTTCTAGGTTGGTAAACATGTGGAGATTCGGGGAGAATGGTGAGCTTGGGGAGGGCCCAGAAGCTCCATGCCCCTTCCCACACACCTTGTCCTATACATCTCTTCCATCTGGGTCTTCCTAAGTTATACCCATTTAAAATAAACTGGTGATCTAGTAAGTAAAATCTTACTTTGAGTTTTGTGAGCCACCCTAGCAAATTCATTGAAACCAAAGAGGTGGTTGTTGGGACCTCTGATCTACAGCCGATAGGTAAGAAGCACAGGTAATAATCTGGACTTGCCATTGGCATCTGAAGAAAGAGGCCCATCATGTAGGACTGAGCCCTTAACCTGGGGGATCTGATGCTGTCTCCAGGGAGACATTATCCAAACTGAGTTGAATTGTAGAACATGTGGCTGGTGTCAGAGAATTTCTTATTGGTGTGAGGAACCCCTGCTCCCCACAATACACACAATCACACTGCAATTGGTGACAAGAATTTTAGCCAGGCATCAGAGTATGCCAGATAAGAAAAATACCCCAGACAGGACATCTGGTGCTTAAAATATATATCAGATAACAATGTGGTTGACGTGGGGTTGGAAAAGATGGCCCCCCAAACAGAACAAATGGTTAGAAGGTGACATAGCTCCAAACGAACCAGTAATCTCCCCATGCATAGCTGGGCCACTGAACATTTGCCTAGGGCTAACCTGGACTAAAAATGATAAAGGAGGGCAGATGCCAGGTACATCTCAGAACAGTCCAGTATGTCTGTTCACAGTCCTAATGGGTCTGGCTTCAAGGTGCCATGGTTTATTTGAGTGGGACTCAAGCTGCTAACAGGATTTTATAGATGGTAGATCAAGCTATGATCAGTGCTTCCTCCAATGGGAACAGGCTGGCTTCATTTTATAAAGTTTTATGTTTAATACCATAAATATAATTTATGTTTAATAATTTTAAAATTCCACATAGAATCCAAGTTTGAAAGTTACAGTGGGAGCTTTTCCCCAAAATGTAAGTACCTATTATCAGGGATTACAAGAACATGACAGATGGGAGAAGAGATGGTTTGGACCAAAGTCATAGCAGAGCGGGAGTAATAAAGAGTCATATTTGTGATGTATTTTGGAAAACTATCTTGATGAGGCTTACTTCTATAGTGGATTTGGGATGTGAAGAAGAAAAAGGTATCAAGCTTGTGGAAAGCCTTCTAGAAAACCCTAGCTTTTTGAGAGATAATTAGGCAAACAATGCCAAAAGGAGATAATAACACAGAATGCCACCTCCTCTGAAGACAGGCCTGAAGACCATGGCCACTAGGCAGATTGTGGAGCAATTAGGAAAATAGTCCTCTTTTTCAGTATGGAATTAGAGTGTGATTTTCCTATTCTATGTTATTCATGGAGAGGGGGAGACTGACTATGGGGATAAATTGGATTACATCCTCCATAGCTTTACAGCAATTGTATATTTAAGCCTTAGCAAGACATATAACATGATCTCCTGTGATAACTATTGATTAAATGGAAAAGTATGGGGTAGATAATAAAAGGATTTGTAATTTATTGAGAGAATTTGGCCCTAATGTCAAATGGCTCAACTTCAGCTTGGAGTGCTGTTTCTTAATAACCATAATAATCTGCCCATAGCTAAGATAAAGAAATACAGGGTTTGCTGATTGAACTTGTGTACAACATAAAGCTGCAGAGAGACCTGAATACATAAAAGACAGAATCAGGATCCAAAACCATTTGCATCTATATCTAACAAGGTCCATATAATGAAGGTTCATGTAACGTCTTACACATGGGTCCAAAAAGAACAAGTGAACAAAGGCTGTGTGGAGAGTAAGGAATGGGCAGACACATTTATAAAAAGACATTGAGGTTTTAGCATGCAGTAAAATCAATACTAGCCCTCAGTGTGATGTGACTGCCAAAGAAATTAATGCAATTGCGAGGGTATTCATGATATATTATCCAGAAAGAGATATTAGTCAGACCACATTTGGTCTCTTAGAAGCCACAACTTAATGGATATTGAAAAACATAAAGAAAAGAGTTTAGCCATGAGAGAGACTAAAAAAAGCACATTTAAGAAATGGAAGACCTGGGGCACCTGGGTGGCTCAGTGGGTTAAGCCTCTGCCTTCGGCTCAGGTCATGGTCCCAGGGTCCTGGGATCAAGCCCCACATCGCATCGGGCTCTCTGCTCAGCAGGGAGCCTGCTTCCTCCTCTTTCTCTGCCTGCCTCTCTGCCTACTTGTGATCTCTGTCTGTCAAATAAATAAATAAAATCTTAAAAAAAAAAAGAAAGAAATGGAAGACCTGGGTTATGTTTCATTTATTCAACACAGATTTACCCTAAATTAGTATGTATCAGGCACTGTCATAGGCTCTGGAGGTATAGTAGGAAATAAATCCTAAATCCTAAGAGGATGTGACTCCAGAAAGGAGTAATAGCTGACAACTGTCATCTAGAAGAGATATAAAACACATTTTGAATGACCCACAGGAGCAGAAGTTATAATGATTAGGAGCATAAGGAAACCTTAAAAAAAATTAAAATAAAAAAAAATTAACAGCTTTTTGAGAAGGACAAATTGTCCTGACATTAGCAAGTTCTTTTGTTACTAGAATCATTAAGACGAATAGAAAGTTATGCATTCAGTTCTTTAAAGGCATTTTATGTGCACATTCCAGAAAATGGGAAAGATAGGGTGAAAAAAAAAGGAGAAATTGTCCTTAATAACTTGTTATACGGAGCACTAATCCTATTTACATATTAAAGGGTTAAGATCTTAATAGTAATATAGCTTTTTTTTTTAAAGATTTTATTTATTTATTTGACAGAGAGAGAGATCACAAATAGGCAGAGAGACAGACAGAGAGAGAGATGAGGAGAAGCAGGCTCCCTGCTGAGCAGAGAGCCCCACGCGGTACTCGATCCCAGGCCCCTGGGATCATGACCTGAGCCGAAGGCAGAGGCTTAACCCACTGAGCCACCCAGGCGCCCCTGTAATATAGCTTTATATGCCTTTTTACTAGTGAGACAATATCTTATTATATGGATGTGCCATGACTTTTGAACCATTTCTCTGATACTGGAAGCTTAGGGTATTTCCTTTTTCTCTTTCTTTTTGGTCATAAATGATTCTGTGGTGAGTATCTTTGTGCTGTGTGTGCTTGTATCTGACAGTGTAATTACATGCAGGAAGCTATGGGAATTTTTAAGATTTTTGGTGCATATTACAAAATTAATTTCAGGAAGGTTAAACTCATTTACATATACATTAACATAAGAATGCCAATCTCAAGCTCACTTTCAGCCAATATTGTTGTTTTTTTAATCTTTCCTAATTTCATGCAAAAATTACTATTGTGTTTTAATTTGCTCTTCTTAGATGACTAATGAGGTTGAACATGTATTTGAGATGCTTATTAACTACTTGTCTTTCCTGTAAGTTGGGATTTCTTACATTCTACTTGATTTTCCACTAGTGTTGCAAAATTTCCCTCATTTCTTTGAACATGCTTTCAAGACATTAAGAATATTCCTTTTTAATATTTAGTACATTCTTATGGTAACCAATATTTCCTCATTGTCTTTGTTCTTTGGTTTTATTTACTGTTTTTATATAGCTGAGAAAAATGTTGATAAATTTGATTGTACAAAATTAAATATTTGGCATGTTATAACAATTTAAAAATTAAATGTATTACCTAAAAAATATTTCCAACAAAATATTAATATGCTTAACATTTGACAGCTAAAAAAATCCATTGAAAAAAATCTAAAAACGCAATAAACAAAAGGACAAAAACACACAATAAACCCAAGAAACAGTTTAATTTCACCAGCAATAAAAGGAATTGAAATAAAACATCAGTGTTTAAATTTTATCTGTCATACTAGCGAATATTAAATGATAAAACTGCTATCAGCTGGAAAGCAATTTGGTAATATCCTATGTATTAGGAACTTTAAAATATTTTTATTATTTGTTATAGTAAGTCCACTCTTGGAAAATTATATTGACTCCAGTAGAGATGTGGTTATAGATGGGGGTACAGGTATATTTATTACATCATTATCAATAAAAAAAAATTGTAAACAACATAAGTGTCCAATATCAGAACATTTAAGTAAATTATGTTCTGTTCATAAGGTGAAATATCATGCTGCTAATGAGTGGTGCTATCATCCTGGGTATTAAAACTCTGATAGCTCTAGAAAAAAAAATTCAATAAAAGCTTCAGAAGACAAAATGAAGCTATTTCTTGGAAAGCAGAAGAAAAGACAAAAATGAGAATGATAAGATCAGAGAGTCTGTTTGGGAAGGCCAACTTCCAACTAATAGGTGTTTCCAAAAGGGAGAATAAGTAAGTAAATTAGTGGAAAAGGAGATGATCAGGAGAAAAAAGAAATGCAGGGACATTTCCAGAACTGATAGACATTTGATTCTAGAGTGCACAGTCCAACAAGTGTCCAGAACGATGAACATGGAGAAAAACACATCAATATATCATGAAATTCTAGAACACTCTGTAGATCAAAAGTAAGTTCTAATGCTTCCAGACAGGGACTCAGGTCTCAGACAAAGGACTGAAAGGGGAATGGCAGCAGACTCTCAAGAGCAGCAGTGGAAGCTAGAAAACAAAATGCCTTTAAAAATCGAAAGAAAATTATTTTCAACTTAGAGTTCCATATCAAGCCAACTATCAATCAAATAAAGGAATAAACTAAGGGCATGTTTTGGCAATCAAAAAATCTAAAAAAGTGGGGCGCCTGGGTGGCTCAGTGGGTTAAAGCCTCGACATTTAGCTCAGGTCATGATCCCAGGATCTTGGGATTGAGCCCTGCATTGAGCTCTATGCTCAGCAGAGAGCCTGCTTCCCCTCCTTCTCTTTCTTCCTACTTGTGATCCCTGTCAAATAAATAAATAAAAATCTTTTTTAAAAAAATCTCAAAAAATATGCCTGCATATAGCCTTGCTCAAATCTTAAGAAACTGAAGGAGCATGTTTTCTACCAAAGTGAGAAGTTACAGCGAGAAAGAGGAAAGAATAAGGCTCACTAAGCAAGCGTCTCAAAGAAGAAGGAAGCAAGAGAAACCCAAGATAGAAAAGCTCAAGGAAAGCTCTGGAGACAACTGTGCAGGAAGTCTAAAAAGAAGTCCGTCTTAACAAAAGCAGGTGGACAGAGGAGCAGTTGATGGATATCTCCTTCAGTTTACCTTAATCTCCACCACTCCTCATAAATCCCCCAGCCCATTCTACCCTGATGGGGTAGAATGTGTGAAAACTTATTAAAAAGTGATTTATAGAACTATTGAATGTTTGAAAAAACTGAGAGTCAAAGAAAATTAAGCAAAATTTTTAATGAGACAATATTAACTCTGACTTAAAGAAACAGCTGAGCAATAATTATAGCTGAACTTTATTGAGTACTCCTGATATGTCACTTAATATTCTGAGCCCTTTTACACATGTTAACTCCTTTAGTTTTTACAAGCACCGTAGCAAGTTGGTACCATTAATATTTCCATTGTAAACTGAGTGGGAAATAGAACAGTGATTTGTCTATGGTGTCAGAGTGGAGTGTTAGAGCCTTCCTGCCAGGCTCTAACCTACTTCTCTAAGATAAGAAGTGAAATCACAGCATTTCATTTGGCTCAACAGTGAACAATATATACATAGTTGATATGATAAAGCCACAGAATGTAGGTTGACCCCAGAACTGTCATATAACTGTATTGAGAGGACAGGATGAAAGAGTGAGAATAAAAAGAAATGTAAAAATAACCAAAGGATAACGAATAACTTCACCTGCAACAATAAAGTCATTAAGTAATTTCTACACACACACACACACACACACACACACATATCTACATATAGATGTGTGTATGTATGTATATATGTGTGTGTATATATGTATATATGTACATATATATGTATATACATATATATGCATATATCTATCTACCTATATATATATCACATATATATCTATATATATATAGATGTGTGTGTGTTTGAAATATATATAGAAAAGACCACCTTGCTTAAGAATGCTTGGATCAACCAGGAGATCAAAGAAGAACTTAAACAATTCATGGAAACCAATAAGAATGAAGACACTTCGGTCCAAAACCTATGGGATACAGCAAAGGCGGTCCTAGGGGGGAAATACATAGCCATCCAAGCCTCCCTCAAAAAAATGGAAAAATCCAGAATACACCATCTATCTCTACACCTTAAAGAACTGGAGAATCAACAACAAATCAAACCAACTCCACACATAAGAAGGGAAATAATCGAGATTAGAGCAGAGATCAATGAGGTACAAACTAGAGATACAGTAGAATGTATCAATGAAACTAGAAACTGGTTTTTTGAAAGAATCAATAAGATCAATAAACCATTGGCCACACTAATCCAAAAGAAAAGAGAGAAAGCTCAAATTAATAAAATTATGAATGAAAACGGAGAGATCACAACTAACACCAAGGAAGTAGAAACAATCATCAGAAGTTATTATCAACAGTTATATGCCAGTAAGTTAAGCAACCTAGATGAAATGGATGCATTCCTGGAAAACTATAAACTCCCAAAATTGAACTGGGAAGAAACTGACAACCAGAATAGCCTGATATCTAGTAACGAGATTGAAGCAGTGATCAAAAACCTCCCAAAAAACAAGAGCCCAGGACCTGATGGATTCCCTGGGGAATTCTACCAAACCTTCAAAGAAGAAATTACACCTATTCTCCTGAAGCTGTTTCAAAAAATTGAAGCAGAAGGAAAACTTCCAGACTCTTTTTATGAAGCCAGCATTACCCTGATCTCCAAGCCAGGCAAAGACCCCACCAAAAAGGAGAATTTCAGGCTAATATCACTGATTAATATGGATGATAAGATTCTCAACAAGATCCTAGCAAACAAGATCCAATCACATTGAAAAGATTATCCACCATGACCAGGTGGGATTCATCCTTGGGTTATAGGATGGTTCAGCATTCGCAAATCAATCAATGTGATAGAACAAATCAATAAGAGAAGAGAGAAGAACCACATGGTCCTCTCAATTTATGCAGAAAAAGCATTTGACAAAATCCAGCATCCATTCCTAATTAAAATGCTTCAAAGTATAGGGATAGAGGGAACATTCCTGAACTTCATAAAATCTGTGAAAGACCCACAGCAAATATCATCCTCAATGGGAAAAAAGCTCGCAGCCTTCCTGTTGAGATCAGGAACACGACAAGGATGCCCACCCTCACCACTCTTGTTCAACATAGTATTAGAAGTCCTAGCAACAGCAATCAGACAACAAAGAGAAATAAAAGGTATCCAGATTGATAATGAAGAAGTCAAACTCTCTCTCTTCTCAGATGACATGATTCTTTATATGGAAAACCCGAAAGACTCCACCCCCAAACTACTAGAATTCATACAGCAATTCAGTAACATGGCAGGATACAAAGTCAATGTACAGAAATCAGTGGCTTTCTTATACACTAACAATGAAAATACAGAAAGGGAAATTAGAGAATCAATTCCATTTACTATAGCACCAAGAACCATAAGATACCTGGAACTAAACCTAACCAAAGAGGTAAAGGATCTGTACTCGAGGAACTACAGAACACTCATTAAAGAAACTGAAATATATAGAGAGAGAAATAGTTGGAGGAAAAAAAACAAACAGTTGAGTGATAGCTTCTAGAAGTCCTTTAGTAGGACTATCTACATGGATTACATGCACACACACATCTATATCTGTGGTAATATATTTCTATGTATATTTGATGCTGGTAAAGATTTTTAAAGATATTGGTCATGGTCAATAAATAGCCTGTGCACACAAGAAATACTTACATATTTGTTAATAGTTGCTCTCCAGAGCCCAAGTGCACCTTTATTCTCCTGCCTACTCTGGAACCTCCCCAAATCCCCCGGACCTCCCTACAGTGAATCAACTAAGGGCAAAGGCATGGCAGAGCAGGAAGCTTCAGGACACAACTTCCAGCCCACAGCCAGCTAAGCATTGGCATCACCTGCACTGGGTCTGTGCCTATGTCCTTTCAGTTCTTAAATACTTTTTAATGTCATCCTTGCTTATCAAGTGCCATTAAATGAAAGAAGAACAATATAAATTATATGTCTATAAAATCAGTAAAAATGAGTTTATCTATTGAGGAATAATGGATTATTTTTCTCATTATACTTGTCTGGATCTTTCATACTTTCCATGAAAAGAATATTAGTTATTGACTGACAAAAAATATAAGAACATGAATAAAATAAAAGCCATAGATGGGCACAGGCTGGGTTTGTATTATGCCTAGCTCCATGTCTGGATCATATAAGCTGGGACAGGCTGTTCTCCACTTTCATAAACTATAGACTTCGAAACCCTTTCAAAGGCAGATGTGTGTGAAAAAGAAAGTCTTGATCCCAGAAAATTTAAACTATTTAAAAATCTCTATTTACCACCCTATAATTACAGAGAAGCTACCTCCCTTGGGTCCAGGAGGCTGGGTAGTAAGCAATTGTCCAGCTAGGCAGGAGGCAGGCACAGACATTCCCAGGCCAAGTTAAATGGTTGGTCATCCCAGCCATTAATGCCTTGTCCAGCTGCATTAAATATATGGAGAAGAGATAGGAAGTGGTCTGATTTGTCTAATTTTCCTTCTAGAGAAAGACACAGTACATCCTAAACTGCTCCTCTCTTGCCAGCATACATGAGTTCTTATGATAGACTTCTTACTTCTTCTCTGATAGCTCTTTGAGATTTCCAAAGTTAGTGGAAGAGGATCCCATGGGTGTGCGCTGGTGCCCACAGACCCAAATTCCAAAGTCCCTTCGGTCTACTGGAGATAAGTTGGCCACCTATTCCAGTTTGTCCAGGACTGAGGAGTTTCTCAGGAAACAGGACTTTCAATGCAAAAATGGAGAATGTCTTATGCTAACCAGGATGAGTTGGTCACCCTTGCTGGAGGTCTCGCTGTAAATCATTACTGGAACAATGAGGAAGGGCACAGATGGCAAGGGCTGACCTGGGAATACCCTTAGTCCCCTGGCCTTTCCCACAGGGATGGTGGCTAGAAGACAGGAACCTCATCATAAGAGAATGCAAAATCATATCCCCTCAGATGACGTGTGAGGAAGAAATCAACATAAGCAAGGGGCAGCTTTTAAGTAGCATGTGTAAGGCCAAAAGCCGTGGGGGACTTGTTGGTAAAGCAGTGGTTCTGGGAATCCAGATGGAGTGGTGGGGACCTGGCACCCTGGCAAGCCTCTCTTGCTTCCCTTAGCTTCCTTAGCCCCTTTAAGGTTGCCAGGGGAAGATTAAGACTCAATGTGGTCAGATCTTCCTGTTTTTCAGAGAAAGCCAGAAACCTGTGAAAAAAAATTTTTTTGTGATATCTCAACCTTTCAATGTGGACAACTAATTCCAAAAACGTGTAAACACTGTGATCTTTCAAAACCCATGTTTGTGAGGAGGTATGATGTATGATCTCTGTAAAAGTAAGACATATGTCTCTGTGACAGTAATTAAACTTTCACCATGTGGTACGGAGGATGCCTGGAGGGCATCAGAGAACTTCCACAGCATTCACCAGTCAGCCTTAACTGCTCTGTAATTACAGATCTCTTTCTCTCTCTCTTCTCCAGATGTGCAGGTAACCCCTCCCTCCACCCAGACACAGGCAATGAGGAGACCTCCCCGATGTCTTTCTTTGCGCCCCCCATTTCCCCACTCCTCCAACCAGGTTTGAATATTCAAATGACCACCCCTCTTTTAGGTGCACAGGGCTTTAGAGCAACTAGAAAGCCCCAACTTTGGAGTTGGTTTTCAGTATCTTGAATTTTTAGAAATTTCTGCAACAGAGTCAAATTCCCTGGGCTCCTTGTGGCCTTTGAAACCCATATTCCATGCAGACACACTGAAAGGAAACATCCTGGGCCAGAGCCGGCTGCTGGGGAAGAGCAGACCCCTATGGCTATTGGTGTCTGACACAGGACTCCGAATTAGCATCTCAGAATTAGCTAGGTACTCCTAATTAACACTTCAGAAATTAATTTTTTTTTTTTTTTACAGATTAAGATTGCTCCTATAAATTCATAAATATAAGCTTTCTGAAATACCAGTGCAGGGAAAGTTACCCTACACTACCAAGCCGGGCAGCCTCCAAATCCCCAAATAGTGGGAGACACTGGGGCCTACAGACAGTGCTTCAGGATGTGTCTTCTGAAGACCACAGGTATCAAAATCACCTGGAGGTTTTTTAAAATACAGATTTCAGAGCCCAACTCTCAACCTACCCTACAGATTCTACAGCTGAGAGGCCCACGATTCTGAGCTCTAACAAGCTCCTCAGGCCATTCTTAGGCACAGTAAATTCTAAGGCCCACCGTCCCAGGGCCTTTCTTCCTGCTTTCTCTGCAGCCACAAGTGCTCAGATTTTAAGCTAGGAAAGCAGGGGGAGATCAGCCTTGTCTCGCCCTCTGATCAGGTAAAAGGGCCCAATGACTAGAATAAAAGAATATGAGGGAAGAGGAATCATGCATTTGAAGATTAGGAAATCACATATGAAACGAGGGTGATTTCTTTCAAAGAGCCAATTATGAAAGGAAACTACCTAGTCTCATGACAGAAAGAGCTTCCTGAAAGACAGGCAGGATTTATTTTAATGTGCCTGATGCCAGGGGTTCAGCTAGTCACTGTTTATTCATTTCCTCAACAACATTTACTGAATTTATGTGTGTGTATACATATTACATATATACGACAAGAATTCAAGTCCAAACACATTTAATGAAATACATAATTTAAAGACATTTAAAATGAATAACGCATATAGGCCAAATGAAGTTGTGATAATCGTTATACTTTCTATGCAAATAGCATACACTGTTAGTAAGATAAACATAAGGTGAAAGACAATAGTGAGATATTTTAACATACCACCAATTAATCTAGTAAACCAAATAGACAAAACTTAGTGTTAGGGAATTTTAATAATGTGACCAATAAGTTGAAGTTAATAGATGCATAGCAAAGTGTATAATCTAAAAAAATTTTAAAAAACTGGATGTCCTTAAACGTTGATTATAGATATAAATACAATTTTTCCAGGAAGCATTTTGATAATACATACCAAAATTCTTTGCAATGTGTATCTTCTTTAAAATAAATTTATTTATTTATTTGTCAGGGAGAGAGAGCACACAAGCAGGAAGAGTGCAGGCAGAGGTGGAGAGAGAAGCAGGTTCCCTGCCGAGCAAGAAGCCCAGTCGGGTCTCGATCCCAGGACCCAGATATCACGACCTGAGCCGGAGGCAGTGGCTCAACTGGCTGAGCCACTCAGGCATCCTTGGAATATGTATCTTCTTTAATCTTGAAGTTTTATAAGTAGGAATTTATACTGTGGACCAAGTTGTATGTACAGAGATGGCCACTGAAGTATATACATGTCCAAGAATGGGAGTTAAGTTAAATAAATCAGTGTCTTTGGCATATTTGTATTCATATGAAATTGCAAAGCACAGCTTGCGAAACTCTGGTTGAATTGGAGTAGCAGCCTCCCAGCAGAGTCTTGTTCATCCCCAAGCGAAGCTCTTGTTTTCAGTGAGGAATGGTGGGAAGCCCTGGGGCCCGCAGAGACTCATGGCCAGCAGAGGGCACACCAAAACCTGCCTGGGGCTGGTAGAGGATATGGGCATCTCGAGGAGATCCATCACGGAGGTGGCCAGGTGTGAGCATCAGGTAAGGCACCTCGAAGCCAGGTGTTTCATTGTAAATCAGTCATACACCTCATTCCCTGACATTATACAGATCTACATTAAAACCAGGTACCACAGCAGAAAGGAGGCCCAGGGAACAATCCCAGCTTTAACTGAGTTTATCTGGAAGTTAGTAGCTCAAGGAGTATAAGGAAAGTTAAGAAACGTGCATCGCTAGAATCAGAATAGTAGTTACCTTTGGGAGAGAAGAAAATTGAATCAGGAAGGATACAGGGGTCTGCAAATTTGTTGATAATATTTTACTCTGAAGTCAGATAGATGGCAGGTACTTATCTGTTTGTTATATCATTCTTTATACCTCTCTATGTGTCTGGAATATCCCATACTATATTTGTTAAAAGACATCTGTTACTCTGCTGATGTCTAAAGAAATAAGCCTTGTAAGGGCTATGACATCTTGGGCTTCAGAGATAGAAATGAGAAATGTGGACATATTTCTTTTTGTGTGTTTTTAAGAATTATCTTTCATATGAAACAAAAACAAAACTATACAAAAGTAAGGTAGCAAGAGAGCAATGGTGGGCCATCCATAAATATCAGCATAGGTTCACTGGAAGCAGGGAATAGACTGTTTTAAAATAGCAGATTTGAAGCTATCTGTGCCCCAGTGGCAGAGGCAGCACCTCCCACTGTCACACAACACTTCTGCCCTGGGGTTGGTGGTATACAAGATCACAAAACTATTTGCTCCCAGAGCTTATATGTATCTGTGAATTTCCAGCCATTGTACAGGCTGTGTGTGTGTGTGTGTGTGTGCACGCATGTGTGTGTGTGTATGCATATTAGAAGGCAGGGGAGGCTTCAGAAGAGCACAGACTCCTCTAAGTAAATAAGTGGATGAATGTTTGATTGCTAGTCTTTACTCCTGGTATGGGAGACAGATCTGTTTAGCATTTCCTTGCCCTTTAACACCTTGGCTCCATGTCCTTGTGAACACACAAGGGACATGTGGACATGGACAAAAAAGAGAGAAAGACACAGTGAGGATTTGGACACTCTGCCAGAGGGGACAGAAGTGGGCAAGAGTCCTGATCTATACCAAGTAAAGTGCTCTCGTTCTAAGGAACACTGCTACAGTTTCTCAGGTGCACCCTGTGCAAGGACACTCTCAAGAGTAAGGGAGCTGGTGGCAGATTGATCTAGGCAGAAGCAGGAGGCAGCAGCATGCAATAGCTAGGCACAGCTGCAGGCGTTCCGTGTGTGGTCAATGTGGAGGTCAGAAGGGGGTTGTGGAATGTGTTCATGTAAGTGTGGCCCTCTCCCAGAGTACCGGAGCCAGATGGTGGAGAGTGGCAGAAACAAGATCATGTTCCAAAAAGGACACTTAATGATACTGTTGGAGGATCCCAGGTAAACACATGCATTGGAATGACCTTTGTATATTTCATCCACCACATGTCTAACCAACATACTGAGTTTAATTTATGTCACAACAGAAGGAAGGAAAATACCACCTAGAGATGTGAATGCAGAGAGACCTTTGCTAAAATTATAAGGAGATGAAGATTAATGTTTTTCATACCTTTCTGTACTGACTCTATGAATGAGTAAATTAAGAGGAATTAAAATGGCATGACAAGTGAAACTAAAATTAGGGAAGAGCTCATTTATGCTTCAATTTTTACTGAACAATGAAGTCTAACATGTTATTTATGCTCAGTCATGAATATAATGCAGCTTTCAGTTTCTCCATGATTGAAGAAAGATTGCTTCCACAGGGTTATTTAATATTGGTCTGACATCATTTAGTGTATTATAATACATCGAATTTAAATTTGTTTACAGAAATTAATGGGGTCATGACCCCACACAATATTTTGTAGCCAAGATGCATATTTATTGAGAAAAGTGAGTCTCAGCGTGTATCACCAATAGGACTGAATCTCTCCTGTTGTGTCTTTAAGAAGTATCTTCTGTAGGATTTCATGGTTGAGTCAGGTAGCTCAGGATCTAAATTCACAGACACTGTGCTGTGGTGGATTTTTCTTTCATGTGTAGCCAGCATCTTGCTGGAACAGGAGCTGATCTGAGAGCCAGTCCTGGGAGCTCGTCCTAAGGAGCTCCTAGTCCTAAGCGGCTGGTCTTGGGTTCCCAGAGGTGGGGTTATTGTACAAGCTCCAACGGATGGAGAGCAGATTGGGGCACTCGCAACTCTTCCAATGTCCTCCTGCTAGGCCTTCTTCTGTCACAGAGGCTGAGAAGCTAAAACTATCTCCCAAATTTCCATGAGCTAGGATGGTCAGGTGTACTCATGTGAGACCTGAATTTGGAGCCGAGCTCTTTGGGGAGGGAGGTGGCAGCATATGAAGCATTCATACTGCTGGTGTAGCTCTAGATACAAACAGCATACAGACCTGCTGGCAGCCTTTGGATCCCCAGGTAGAAAACAGAATGCTATGTGATCCTGGAGCTGGCATCAGGGTAAAGTGGCTTCATGAACCACCAACTATCTAATTATAGCATGAGTAGCAGTTCTTTTGATCAATACTGCTCAGAAAGTCATTCCTAAAGACCTACCCTAGAGCCTGCTGTTTTGACTTTTCCAAAAACTTAGAAGCACCTTAGTTCTTCTAGTACATTCTTTTCTATGTATGCACAGCAGGACCCTCACTGATATCACAGCCCTTTTGTTTGGCCAGTTTTTCTGGATAATCTTTCTGATGCTTAGATGCCCAAACCAATACTTCCTAGAACAGAAACATGTTGAGATATTAATAGGTTGCCTTTCCCTGTTCCATACTCCACCATACCTGCTTCAGGCTTCAAAGGGAGCCTTTTTCTCAGACAACACTCAGAGGAAGCAAACATATACACAAAGAAGAGTCACTTTTTTGACTTCCGGTGTCTTAAACAGACTTGCAAATCTTGGTTAAGAGCATAGTCTTAAAAGCCAATGAATTATTGATTTATAAGGACTGGGTACCTGAGAGAAAAATAGTATTTATTTTGAATTTTTTTTTTTTTTTAAAAAGGCTTGGTTCAAAAGGAATATGCCTGGAGAACCAAAGGTATAGACTTTATGCTATAAAATACAGAATTTGAAAAAAAATGTAAGATGTAATAAGATTTTTCTTCTCTAAATGAAGCGAGAGTTCAACCCGTCAGCAGGAAGGGAAAGCTAGAGAGGATTTGATGAGAACCTGGATGTTGTCAGGATCCCTAAGAATGGGCTCGGGACCTTGTCTCAAGTTTCAGATACTGCACATGTGATGGGAAACTAAGATGTACAGTTAGGACCAGTATGAGAGCAGAATATGCTCCCTTCGGAACACTTGTAAGTCTAGCCAAGGAGATGCAAACTTCATCCCATATTGCTCCTACATGGCAGAAAGACAGTATTTCAGGGAGAGGTTGGGATAGATGTGTCTGCCTATGGACAGCCTCACACAATCAGAATTTCCCAGCAGAGGGTATCTACCATAAAGCAAAGGAAGATCAGGTTCAGGGCCCTCCCATTCACAAAGCCTGGGACAAGCTCAGCAATATGTTCACAAGTAGGATATCTTAGCTGCAATCAGTTAAGACCACTGTCTCTTTCTTCTCCACCTGCCCCTCCATCATTATTCCCTCATACGGGATGACCACAGACCAAGATCTGTGTAAAAGAAAAGTGTATTAAGGGTACATTCCAGATGCTTATGTCAGGATATACTTTTGTGGTTTGCAAGCACCTTCTTATATACTCATTCTCATATAGGAATAATCTCCAGGAATACACCTATTCCTTCAAACTATACCATCTCATCTGGCATCATGATAGGAAGATGCAGAATCTCTATTTATTGTAGGATGAATAAGCCCTCTGGTGCCCAGAACTATTGGAAAAATGCAGGTAGTGGAAAGGAAACCACATCTGAAATGTATGGCACCAGAAACTCATCTGTGCGAAATTCTGCCAACCAACAGTTCAGTAAAATTGTAAACTGAGGATTTAGTTCTCATTGTCATTTTGTCAACATGGAAGATCCCGACTGTTGGAAACAAACTCAGCTTGTTTGTTTGTCTTTAAATGGGAATCATACAAAATATAGTTTATCAGAATTTCTCTGTTGGTGGGGCGCATGTGTGGCTTAGTCAGCTAAGCATCTGCCTTTGGCTCAGGTCATGATGCCGGAGTCCTGGGATTGAGTACCGTGTCAGGCTCCCTGCTCAGTGGGGAGCCTGCTTCTCTCTCTCTGTCTGCCCCCTCCCCCTGTTCATGCGTGTGCTCTCTGTCTCTCTCTCAAACAAATAAATAAAATACTTTTCTAAAAAGAATTTCTTTGTTGGTAAGGCACGAGCTTGTAATGATACTACCAACAGTCTATGTGTGAAGCCACATGTTTTATCTACCACACGAAAGGAAAGGCTGAATTATCCTACTATTATACTCAAAGAAACAATATTCTAAAATTGTTGTCATGTAAGAGGCAATTGAAGAATATGCCAAAAAATAAAGTTATTACCGAACTGACAGTAACTAATTAAAAATATTTTTCTAGATTTTGATGGCTATGGTACATCGGCTTTCTAAATGTGCAAATTGTGATTATCCATTCTAAGTAAAAAGTCACTTGTTTCCAATTTTGTATGTTTTTTTCTTACAAGCCACCCCTCCAAAATTACATAAAGTGTAGGCCACATAAAATCAGGATACATCTTTTTCCAGCCTAGTGTTCTTGAGCCCCCAAAGAGTCTGCGGAAATTCCGAGACAGCTACATTCCAAAGGGATCTGGGCTCAGGCTGAGGAAGGTGCAGCATGCACTGTACCTGTGGCCTGAGGCCAAGGTCGGAATGTGTAGAAATGAGCATGGGTCAGCAAGGAGAGATGATGGCTTGTAAAGCAGAATTACCCTCCTCACCCCTGTGTCTAGAGATATCTCAGCCTCACCACTCTCAACCTTTTCCCAAGGAGAAGGACAAAAATAAAAGGAGGGATAAACTCTCAAATTGCATAGTAGGATTCTCTTTAGTGAGAAACACTGAGAACTAGCAGGTAGGGTCTATTTGAATAAAGGAGGGAAGTTGGAGAGGGCCAGATATGGGGCCAGCTGCTCCGGATATCCCAAATTGACCCAGGAGCCTGCCTTCCTCATTGTAGGATGAGGGCCGGAGCACAGAACTGGTTGTAGATCCTCATTCATTCAACAAATATTTACTGGAAGCTTTCTATGAGTATAGTGCTGAAAATGTAGGAGCGACACAACAAAGTCCCTGCTCTTGTGAAGTCCCTCAGCGAGAGACAATATCCAAGTAAAGTAAAACATCTTGGGGTTAGGTGGTATGCAGGAAAATAAGGCAGAGAAAGGAGAGAGCACAAGATGACCTGGAGAGGGTGCTACTTCATACAAAGGGTTTGAGAAAACCCTTCCACCAGAACTGAACATGAAGCTATCTAAAGGAATGAAAAAGTCACCCAGGAGGGATATAATAGAAGAACTTCCCAAACAGGTGGAACAGCAAGTGTAAATGCCCTCGATAGGAGTCTGGTTGGTTGCGTGAGGCATGAGAAGGAAACCAGTGAGGCTGCAGGAAGGAATTCGTACATGTGACCAGAGTCTGGGCTGCAGGGGGCCTGGCAAGGACTCTGGATTTTACTCTCAGTGAGATGAGAAGCTGCTGGTGGGTTTGGGGCAGAGGAATGATTTCATCAGACTTTGTTTTAAAATTAATCCCTCTAGCTGTTATGTGGAAAATTGATTGAGAAGAAGGCAGGGTGGAAGCAAGGAGACCTGTCAGGAGATTACTGCAATAATCTAAAAAATAATGTCAGCTTGAGCTACCACATACAGGTAGCGAGAAATGGTCTTATTCTGGGTATGTCATGAAGGAAGAGCCAACTGGATTTACCAATGCACTGGGTATCTGCATGAGACACAGAGCTGAGTTAAGGATAACTCCAAGATTTTGTCCTGAGAAATTCTTAAAGTGGAGTTCCATTTATTTACTGAGTTAGGAAAACTCAAGGAGTGGGAGACTTGGGGCAAGGATATCAGGAGTTCAGTTGGAGGAAGATGGTCAAAGGCAAAAACTTCCGATTGTAAGAGAAATAATTACTAGAGTTGTAATTTACAACACGGTGACTATTGTCAATGCTGCTGAATGTGCATATAAAAGTTAAGAGAGTGAATCCTAAGAGCTCTTCTCACAAGGAAAAAAAATTTTTTCTTTTCCTTCTCCCCCGTCTCTCTCTCTCTCTCTCTTTCTCCCTCTCTCTTTGTATCTATGGTTGACCCTTGATCAACATGGGTTTGAACTGTGCAGGTCCACTTTTATGTGGATTTCAGTATGGTAAGTACCATAAGTCTATTTTCTCTTCCTTATGATTTTCCTCAATAACATTTTTTCTCTCTAGCTTACTTTCTTATAATGGTGATGCAACATGGAGGCTTAAGTGGGTAGGAGAAGAATAAATGAAACAAGATGGGATTGGGAGGGAGACAAACCATAAGTGACTCTTAATCTCACAAAACAAACTGAGGGTTGCTGGGGGGAGGGGGTTTGGGAGAAGGGGGTGGGATTATGGACATTGGGGAGGGTATGTGCTTTGGTGAGTGCTGTGAAGTGTGTAAACCTGGTGATTCACAGACCTGTACCCCTGGGGATAAAAATATATGTTTATAAAAAAATAAAAAATTAAATGAGAAAAAAAAAAGAATACAGTATAAAATACAGATGATATACAAATTATGTGTTAATTGTTT
Organism: Mustela nivalis; assembly: GCF_964662115.1. Lineage (NCBI taxonomy): Eukaryota > Metazoa > Chordata > Mammalia > Carnivora > Mustelidae > Mustela > Mustela nivalis. The sequence goes on along the minus strand of NC_139027.1, from coordinate 48,526,673 downwards.
ATGTTATTGTTGAGACTTCCAGTCAACAGTAAGCCATTAGTAGTTAAGTTTTGGAGGAGTCAAAAGTCATGTATGGATTTTCAACTGCACCAGAGTCCTGTGCCCCTAATAAAACTGGAAAAAGAAGTTCAGTTTGGGACATATTTTGAGATGTCTATTAGATATCAAAGTGAAGAGGTCAAGAAAGTAGTTGGGCGTAAGAGGTATGATTATAAAGAAGAGAGGTAAAAATTTGAGAATCACTGTTGTATAAATGGCATTTAAGCCATGGGTCTGAATGAGATCACCTAGGGAGTGAGGGTAAGTAGGAAACAGAGCACTGAAGGCTGGGGCACTTCGATGTTTAGAGACTGGGGAGACAACAAGTTGCTGATTATGGAAAGTTGAGTATCATGATGGGAGGCTGAAGGGTGGAAAGGACAAGGGTGCTCAAGCTACCTCAACATCCACATCCATGGGTTACAGACTCTTGTTCTGAGACAAGAGATAGAGAGCGGGTGTGGTACAGAGCATCTGCTTACCTATATTCAGGATGTGTCTGTATGATGAAATGAAGTCCTTGTTTTTGCTTTGTTTTCAAAACTAACTTATTGTAATTTGCCTTGTTATTTGTAAAAATTCCTCTAAGACTCTGGTACTAATTTGCTTGTTGCTTTGAATTTTCTGGTGTTGTGTATTTCTCTAAGTTTCTTTCTTGGGTCTTTTAATGCAAAGTTTGAAAGAGTCATAAACTGCTGTTGACTGCCATTTTGAACGAGAAGTCTAGGCCACTGGATTCTTTAACTGAACTGATTCACCACTACTCAACAAAGCCACTCATTTCTTGGGGCTCAGTGCTGACCTCAGAGGCTACAAAAGGGACATGAGATAGTTGGCTGGATCTGACAGAGTGTGAGTTCCCTCTGGCTTACCAGTTTCTCACCTAATCTTGTCCAAAGCCTGACATTGCACATTCCTTCTTATTTCTGACTCAGTCATGTTTCCTGAGCTCAACTTATTGAATCAGTGTTTTTATTCCCTTCCTAGCTATGTGCTTTTAATTTTCCAAAGGGTATGGCTAATCACACGGTTAGAGCTGGATATGTGCCCTCAGGCAAGGATATCACAAAGGATCCTTTTGTGTCAACTGCAAAATAAATATGTCTCCAGCCTGTGAAAGGAAAAAAAAAAAAATGTCAGGTTTTCCTTTATTTCCTAGAAAGACCAGAACCCCTGGGGGAAATGAGTCCAGTTCAAGCAGACATTTTTCATTAGATAAAACTAATTAGCCGAAGTGCATCTTGTTTCTAAAAGCAAGATTTGGCAGAGATGCCAAGTTTCTTAATAACACTCTGGATATAATCCAGAAGAAAGGAGGAAGCCTTTTTATTGGGGGGGGGGGCCTTGATTTCTCCAGCCTTTGGGGTATGATCAGGCTGGTAAATATGTAAATAAAAGTATATGTTACTTTTCAGAATAGTTTTGAGCAGGAACAGAGAGCAGAGCAGTGCAAGTAAGGAAATTAGCAAAGAATTTGCAGCTCCCCTTAGTCTAAAGCATTTGCATTTCTGGTTAAACTGCTGTGCCTGCCGTGAATGGAAAGGGAAAGCTGCTTTCCTCTCTCAGCCTCCCTGCAGCCTTCCTTTGTTCTGCAGCAGGGAAAACCACTCAGCAGATAATCAGTAGCAGCCTGCAGGCCTCACGGGTGGTCCTCCAGGCCCTGTGAGCTTTTGGTAGCACCAATCAGTGCAGTGCTCCCGCTAACGACGGGAGGCATCTGTCCTTGATCGTCCTGGTCCAGGGTAGCTGTGTGTCCTGTCCTGCCACTCCTGCCCCGGGAAGCAGCTGCTCATAGACAGGGCACACTTGTGATGATGCACTGCCCCCTTCCTGGCCCTCACCATCTTGAGTTTTCCTTTTTCCCGATTTCTAGAGAAAGCTCTCTTTGCTGTTCACTACCTATTTTCTCCGAAGCCTTTGTACTGAAGCAGCAGAGAAAAGCTTTGTCAACTGAAAAGCTGCACTACTATAGGGATCAATGAACTTTACCTGACAACATGCGGTACTTTCTACTGTCCTGCATTCTGTCTCAGCCGCCTTCTCTTTCCACACCTCTCCATTTCTAAGGTAACGGTTGTCTAAGCCAAGTTGTCACTCTTGCTTCTTATTGGAAAGATGGGATCCAAGTATGTAGAGAGGAAATGCCATGCGGTGTGGGGTAAAGCACACGGATTTTAGAAGCATCCAATGTAGACTTCAGACCTCGCCCTGCCACCCACTGACTGTGAACTGGTAACATTACTGAAACTCTCTGAACCTCAGTTCCGCATTTGTAAACCAGGACAGCAATGCTTACAGCGCAGTGTCTAGTAACAGCTACCATTTAGTAAGTGCTTAATAAATAATTGCTATTATTACCACTAGCTGACTTGTATTATGTTCCTTTTTTCATGAAAATTAACTGAGGTGTGAAAGTGGTTGGAAAAAATTGCTAAATCAATTCGAAAATATTTTCCTGCTTTTGACATGTAGAAATGTCACATGCATTATAGCAGCTTTCACTCTCTCATGGCATTTTGTGTATAACTTTTCTGAACATAATGGCAGATTTGTTTAAATAATACATGTTACAGGAGGGTTGCACATTTGGGGGGTCATTTTGATCATTTTATTGCTAGTTACAGAATTCAAGTTTATATTACATGGTACCATTTGGTTGCAAAATGAAGGAAACTAACCTCATCTATATTATATTGTTATATAGAGAATTATATGTATAAAAGTTGTATAATTATGGATATTCAAATACATAGAAAAATATATATATATATATGAAGATACAGAGATAGCTCACAAAACATTCGGAAAAGTTATGAAGACTAAAAACCAAGAACTAAGGATCTGAAACTGGATACTCAGTAGCACTAATATTGTCATTATCCAGTTTTTATCTCTTCTCCATGTAGTGGGGACCATGGTCAGCAAACCACCATTAGCAGGGAAAGCGTATTTCTCTCTGTGTTTGCTTGGGTCATGTGACCACGCTAGAACAAATCACTTCACAGGGCAAGGGAGCTTATGATATGCCAGGCCTGGAGCAGGAGTGGTAGCACAGGATAGCACAGCCACACTGGACTGGGGACCATCAAGGACAGATGTTTCACTGGTCACTTTGTTAGCTAGCAGAGCAGAAGCTCTTAATACAAAAAAAAGGGGGGGGGGAGGGAAAGTTTCCTGGGCTGATAAATGTAACTACCACAGTCTATTACATTCTACCCTGTGGCTGCCGAGGGATTACACTAACCTCTATTCCGACAGTTACAATTCCAGAATTCCTAGTGTAAGACAATCATCCCATGTGAAATCACCTCCATCCTCTGAAAGAAAGATCACCCCAAGTCATATCCAATCTAGCCTCAACCCTTGGATGATGGGTATAATCTGGTTATGGCTTCTTTTAGTCTGTTACTTTATAGCTAATTGATAAATTTAAGTACCCCCAACATGCTGAATAATCGGTAGTAGAGGAAAACCACAATAGGAACGCCCATCTATAAAGGGAGAAGCTGAAAATGTAGGATACTCACCATCCTGGTCCCTAGCATGTCCTTTGCTTCTGCGCCTGGTTGGCCAGTATGGCTTCCTAAGTCTCCTCCTGGTGAGATTCCCTGTATCTGTTTGACCTCCAGGACCATGGCTAAGAAACATGTAAGGATGACTCCTCTTTCCCCCTTCCTGGTGATTTTGGAGCCTGGGAATTGTTTTAGAAGTTCAGTATCATAGGTTTTTTGCTAAGCTGGATTTTCTTTGTTAGTTTAACTTCCTTCAAACCCTAGTAAGTTGCCAGTCTATTCAATCTGGGAAAGTTTATAGCCAAAGCAACAAATTTAAAAATTATGATCCTTAACTCCGGGGCATACCTCATTCCCTTGCATTTCCATCTCTTTGCAAGAGGTCTGGGGGCTCTGCCCACCTGACCAGACTTCATCCTGCACTGGCATGGCACAGCCTAAAGCAATAGACCAGGCAGGGAGGCAGAGCCATCTCTTCCCCATCCCAGCCTGTAAGCCACTGGAGAGTGTTTAACAGTGGGAAAATTATTACCTCTGATAGGCACAACATGCACAGCAGGACACGCTTAAGGCACTGGAGTTAAGCTCCCTCTTTTCTGCAGAGCAGCCAGATTCCAGTCTTATAAGAGGTAGCAAACAGGAAAGGCACAGAGGAGCCCTATGTGGTGGGAAAAGGGCCAGGGAGCAGATTCTACCCATTTGTGAGGACAGTACTAGGCTCTCCTTCATGCTCACTCTGTTTCCATCATCATCCTGCTTTTACTCACACTGAGAATTCAACTCACCCACAGAGGTCCTGCATTACTGGTCCTGGATTATGGTCCTGAACTCGACTTCCTTTCTGCTTCTATCACATGAGTCAACTTAGACAAGAGCTCATTTTTGGAGGATCTTCCTGAAAGCCAGAGTGATATTTAACCAGTTCACTGTAAGACCAGAACTGCAAGAGCGACCACCTCATACCTCTTTCCAGTCCCTTCACTACCCTCCTCCCTTCCCCGGTGCGCTGGCTCCTCCCCAGGGCATCGCAGAGGACATCACAACCAACAACTAACTAAAGGTTCAGCATGGGGCCCAGCAGAGTCTCAGGGCCCAGCTCCACACCTGGCATCCATTCTTATTGGGGGGACCCGGGGATGTACCAGTTGTTAGCCATATTTTGAGCATCACCCTTGCCGAAAGCCTCAAGAAATAACCAATATCCTTAAATAATATGACATTTTCTAAGTTCCCTGAAGATCCATTTGAGGCATATAATCTCAATCCCAATAAACAGTTAACAGTTTAACTTTTTTTTTTCTATAATGCTTTTTTTTTTAAAAAATTATTTATTTATTTATTTGGCAGACAGAGATCACAAGTAGACAGAGAGACAGGCAAGCAGGCTCCCTACTGAGCAAAGAACATGATGCGGGGCTCGATCCCAGAACTCTGGGATCATGACCTGAGCCAAAGGCAGAGGCTTTAACACACTGAGCCACCCAGGCACCCCTCCTGTAATGCTTTAAATGGGTCTGAGCCAGGATGGAATGAACCACCGTGCAGGCTTCCTTCCATACCTTGAGTAAACCAAGGTTTATATTTAAGATCATATTTCAAGTTCTATTATTTGAACACCACACTTTAGGTTTGAAATTTTTATTAATTAGTATTTGTGATTGTAAGTAACATAAGTCAACTCTGTCCAACTTAGGTATAGAACAGTATTTATTGGAAAGAAAATGACTCTCGGTTTTTAATAACATATAAAAAATCTGTATGCAAAAGAATGTTCACTTTCAAAGTGCTCACTCTGAAAAACTTTATATTTCTTTCAACCATCTCAAACTTTATTTTTGGACTAACTCTGAATTGCCTTCAGAAACCACAGCTCATTCTTTTGAATATCTGAATTATGCCAAATTTTTGCCCTTTGAAAGTAGATTTGATTTTCTTAGAAAATCATTTGAAATCACATCTAGTGAAGGAGGTGACTTATCAAGGTGGGTATTACTGGTTTGGGTAATGATTTCTTTTTTTTTCTTTTTTTCTTTTTTTTTACGTTTCTTTTGTGACACAGACTGAAAAGTAGGGGCAAATTATTCTCTCCTTAATATTACCTAAGTTTCTTCCTATCCTTACCTAGTGAATTGCTAGGCAGTAATTAGCTAATAATTGGCTGACAATCGTCAGCCAATTGTTACTTCCTCTAAAGAAAGAATGAGAGAGAATGTGTGCCAAGGGAAAAGTAAATTTCAGAGTCCAGGCTCAAATAGGCCCAGCAAACTGACCCAGGGGAGTTAGAGAAGAGAGTCATTAGGGGAAATAACTGAGAACTGTAATTCTGCCTAACAGACCAATTTAACCAGAAGATAGGGACGCTGTAGAGAAAAACCATCAGCTCCTGGCAGTGTGTTGTTTCAAGAGAGCATGGTTATGGCAGAAGGGGCTTTGGAGTAAAGTAGACGAGAGTTCAAATCCTGACTTCTCCATGTGACTTAGAACAAGGTACATAAGCCTCCTGAGAGTCAGTTGCCCAAGCCACAAAGCAGGAATTTCCAACCTACTTGTGGGTTGTTGTGAGACTTATAAGGGAATCCTTATTTTAAAAAGGTAATGCAATGCTTAAATCATAAAGAAACAGTAATACTATTGTTTCACCCTCAATGTCAGAAATGAGTTGCTACTTTATTAATTTACTAACACATTTAATTTATTATAAAATCTATGCCCAAGAAAAGGATTGAGGAAATGCTACACTACATACCAATGTAATAGAATAAGGAATCTCCAGATACAAAACCATTAAAAAATAAATTCAGGAAGCTTAATATCCTATGTGGTCCAAGGTCAATAGAAATGTGACAAAAAGTATGACAAGTGAGAGGAGATAAGAAAAGAAATTGCTTCCTGGATTAACATCTCGGGCTGCTACCTTCTGTCTGACAGTCTCCGGAGGAGACAGGTCCACTCACAGGAGCTCAGCAGGGGCCTCTGGGTACCCAGAGTGTTAAATCGATGTGATGTTAAGAGAGGGAGCACAATGTTCTGACCCCTGAGAGCTTTTGGTTTATCAATGAACACTCTAACAGGTGTCTTTTATTTTTTTAATTCTGTTTCCTATAGCAACTAATTTGCAAATATATACTCTTTCTGAGTCTTCAAATAATTTCTTTTACTTGAATTTTTCCTTAGGGCCTTTGTGAATTTTATTATATTATTATTTTTATTATTTATTGTTATTATTTTAACTGATACTTTAGAGAAGAGCTATCCAGGCCTGATATCTATGCACAGAATTTTAAGAGGTATCACTTAGGGAGTACATAGCCAGCTCCCCTCTTCCAACTTGAGCTTAAAGGCATTTCTGACTGCTTTTGCCCCAAGTTCTTTGGCATGGCCAGAAATCTGAAGAAGTTGCTGGATTGAGATGAACCTTCTCATCTGTTCTCTGAGGGTAAAAGGGAGTCAACTCTAATCTGCAGCTCTCGTGTTTATATATGTGGAACCCGAGCCTTCACAGTTCCCAAGCTTTTTCAAGGGTGCCCACATATCCCTGAACACAGTGTGGCCCAGCCAGTTCTCCCTCACAGCTGTGCCTTTTCTCAAAGTTGGGTATGAATGGAAAGAGACATGCTGCTGTGTGGGGGTACAGGGGAGAGGCAGGCCTAACCACTCAAAAAGAATTTTATATCATGAAGTCGGTGTTGGTTTCCTGGGGTATCTGCCCATAGAGGCAGATGGTGGGAATGAGGTAGGACAAGGTGTGTGCAGTCCAGTATTGTGTTTCTTAATCTAATACCCACTGATAAAGTAGTTATTGGAAATTCCTCAGACTGGTTTTTTTATCTCTTCATTCAGTGTCTTTGCTAGGTTTTTCCCTTATTCAGTATCTCCTAGGGTATTATAATATAAGGTGAGACAAGACATTATGTGATAATGTAAGACCTTCATTTAACATTTGTTTTCTTTGGTTAGTCTAGGCTGTCTCTATCACCATCTGCTAAACATTTATTTAAAGTTTAGCCACTTGAGGGGCACCTGGGTGGCTCAGTGGGTTAAAGCCTCTGCCTTCAGCTTAGGTCCTGGGATCGAGCCCCGTATTGGGCTGTCTGCTCAGCTGCCTACCTCTCTGCTTACTTGTGATCTCTCTCTGTTGAATAAATAAATAAAATCTTTAAAAAAATAAAAAAATAAAGTTTAGCTGCTCGGTTATCCATTTTATTTTTAGACCTCTGTTCAAAAACTTTTGAACTCACATCAAATTTGTTGTTTAAGTAAAGGTGCATGGTATATTATATATATGTTACAAATGTATAAATTATATATATTATATAATATTATATGACATTATAATTTTACAAAGATACATGTGTGTATGTGTGTGTATGTATATGTGTTTGTGATGCATGTCCATTAGGCCCACCACTGCCTATCAGAATTATTGAGAGCTATCTTGTTCCTCTGAAACCAGATGTGCATTCATCTGTAGATGATGAAGAATTTTTTTTTTCCCGTGGGCATTCTGCTGCCTCACTCTGCTAACCTGAAAACCTCTGTCCGGGCATTAAGGCCATGTGTCATGGCAATTACAAGGAGGCTCCGTCTCACCATAGAGCCTCTGCTGTTAACATGACCCAGGCTTTAGATGTATGAATATTTCTTAGAAATACCTTTTGTTCATATATTAAGACATGGTTGAAAACAACAGCCATTCATAATACAGAGGATGTTTTGCTATGGATAATTACAGAGCATAGGCAGAATGAAATGTTTATCAGCCAGGAGAATTTTATGACTGATTTATTATGATGCATTTTGGATAGATGGTTTTTAAAAACTTGTGTCCATGACATCATGACAAAAATGGTTCTAGGCCTATATTACAAATTTGCTCAATTCTGCTATTATCCTTGCTTGCCTGAAGCCCACATAGTTCTTGAGTATGAGGTAATTTTCTTCTGGAATAGCTCTCTTAGATTTTATTTTGCACAAGGTTATTTATCCACTAAGCAAAAGCGAGTCAATCATCTGAGGATCCGTAAAGCACCTTCACATTGGTCCATTCAAATCCACAGGCTTTCAGGCTTTAACCCATCCTCACACAGTCCTCACAAAATAGCTCATCAAATGCCTGGCAACAAGATGAAGCCATCTGGTGAAGGGTAAATTGTAATTATAACCCATCCAAATCTGCCTTCTCATCAGTGACACTATCATCTCCCTTACCCTTATAATCAGTCATGAAACCCTAGCAAAGAAAGATGAAAAATAAGTAAATCTGGCCACCAAGGGGGTTTGGGTGTCTTTTTCTTTTTTTTCCCCCTTAGCTGGTAGAATCCGATCACATTCACCCCTGAGTTAAAAACAAATTTACCTTATGGAAATTCTCTCAGTCATTGAAGACTATTTTCTCTCCACATTCACTTTCCCAACTGTTGGGCACAGGGGATTCTGGGTTATCATTACCTCTCTCCTTCAGCAGGAAGCCCCTGAAAGCTGGCAACAGGTGGTTCAACAGGAATTCCACGGAACATGCTGTCTTCAGTGCATTCGATGTGCCTCCAGGCATTCTCAGGCCCACGGGAAAGAGCAAAAGCCACAAAGCCATGTTGAGGAGTAAGTGACATGTCAGGGCCAATCCCTGAGCAGGCTTGTGTACCATTCCTGTAAAAACACTGCTCCCATCATGGGGCTAAGCAGTAGGCAGATGAAGACTGAACTTGGCTGTGTGATATGATCTCCTGGTGCCCGAGTCTCACCCCTGAGGCTGTTTCCCTATTTGGTTTTAACTGACTGCTCCAAGGTCGCTAGCAGACCAGCCACAGAAACATCATATGGGAGCTTGTTAGATATGCAGAATCTCAGCCCTGATCCAGGCCACTGACTCAGAACTAGCACTTTCAGAAGATCCCCGGGGACTTTGTATGTACGTGGCTGTTTGAGAATCACATAGGTAGAGCACTGCTTCCCAAAACATGCTACCCATCAGAATCACTGGGAGAGCCTGACTAACCACATCAGAATCTCCAGGGCTGGAGCCTGGAAATCTTGATTTATAATAAGCTTTCTAGGCACTTTGTATTCTGCCAACCTGGCACAAGCCTGTGAATAGTAGCATAGTCCAGTGGCTCCCAAATGCCTTTGATGGACAATAAGCATCACCTGGAGGAAGAGGCTTATTTAAAAAAAAAATCCAAACCCATTTCCCAGACACTGTGTTTCAGTTGGGACTTGGGGTGGTGCATGAGAATCTGTGTCCTCGCCCTATACACATACGCACACAAGTGATTATTGCAAAATTTGGGGAACATACGAGTGGTTTCTAGCAATGGCTCTTAAATGTTAATATGCTGCAAAATCATCTGGAGAGCCTGCTGAAAATATTGTTTCCTGGAACCTGTGAAAACAAATAAAGTTTTTTGTGAAATAAAGTTATTTGTGAAAACAAATAAAGACCACCCAAATGAGAACAAGCAAAGCCTATTTATTCAGAACTTGCTATTACAAGTGAGTCAGCCGCAATCACTGGCATTTGGCAGAAACTCAGAGGTGGGCAGGGCAGTGTAAAAGGTGACAGTGAAAAAGGGAAGGATTATGGTATGCCTTGATTGGAAGTGGTTGGCATGGGAAAGCAGGAGAAACTAACTTGAAGTGGGGCATCATATGTGGTTAGTTAGGAGAACACATTTAGATTTCTCTGGTTAGTGCTAAATTGGGAGCAGGGACAAAAATTAGGGAAGCTGGCAGTTAATTAATCAGATCATGAGTGTTTGGGGCTGATTGCTATGGAGGCTGTGGTTTGGCTCCATGGACTGTTTCTGCAGTGGATGTGGTCAGAGTTTTTTATATATATATATATATATATATATATATATATATATATATATATACATACACACACACACACTCACACACACACACACACACCACACACTCTGGCCATGTTCAGTTTGTTGGTTTGAGTCTTTCAATACCTACAGCAGAATTACTAAATAGAGCAATGGCATGGCCTGGACATTGGTATTTTATTTTATTTATTTATTTATTTTAAGATTTTATTCATTTATTTGACAGACAGAGACCACAAGTAGGCAGAGAGGCAGAGAGAGGAGGAAGGAGGCTCCCTGCTGAGCAGAGAGCCCGATGCGGGGCTCGATCCCAGGACCCTGAGATCATGACCTGAGCCGAAGGCAGAAGCCTAACCCAGTGAATCACTCAGGCGCCCCTGGATATTGATATTTTAATAAATGCTCCAGCTTCTCAAATTTGTGAACCACCCGTCTGGAGACATCCTGATTTCCAGCCAACTGTCCTAACACATTTTCAAAGGTGTCAGGTACATTTTATCCCAACTCTGAACCCCCAAACACCATCTTAAACAAGAACTTCAGTCAGAAGAGGCTTGTTGGCAGCTTCTCACCATCTATACACCTAACTGTAGCTCCATTATGGGTGGTGGGCCTGATGCCTGAGTTCTTGGGCTGTTGGCCATTTTATTTTGGGATGGGACAGGGGAGAGAAATTAGAAAAACGACATCAGGATGCCTTTCAATAGGTCTCACTTAACGATTGGGTATAGAATTCTCCAGCAGTTAATTATATCGGAATCTCCTAGACAGCTTCCACAATCAGATAAAGACTCCAGAGGGGCATGTATCCCAAAAATGTCCATGTGGAAGGAAGTGTACTTTGAAAAAAACTATTTGATGTTTCTGATATTCCTCTATACTGTTTTGTTGAGAATCACTGATTCAGAGAATGTAACAATTTGAGACTGTAAATTTCAACACCTACATGGGCCATGAGGGTAACATCACGTAGTAGGATGGCTGGATGCCTTGAGTTGTGTTCTTGTGACACAGACCCAACTTGTTTGCTTATTAAACATACGGATTTTTTCACTTACATAAATAAATGTGGTCTGTCATTTTATCTTGGGAGAAGAACGTTCTCAGCTTGCCTTTCATTTTTTTTACTTTCAAGATATAATATTTTGCTATTACTAAGAAAAACAGCTCCAGCATGATGCTAAATGGCAAATGAAACTCAGTGTCAAGGAGAGAGCTGTAAATGATGGATAGACGGGGGGGTGGGGGGGAGGTAATGGACAGCTGCTAATCAGTTCTAGGCAATTGGAGCTTGTGGGAAATGCTTGTTGTATCACCTGATTTTATCTTATTCTGATTTTTCAAGAAAGCCAGAACTGAGAGTGTTTATGTGAAATCACCTGATCATTAAAAGTTGGCTCCATTTTTTTTTTTTTTTTAAGATTGTGAAGATCAAACAAATAAGTCTGATGGGCTGGACACAGACCCAAGCCAAGTTTGCAACCTTGGCATTATAGCATTACTTGTAAACAAAATGTTAGCACAGGATCCAGTTCTTGCTGGGAGCATCAGTATGTTCCCCCAAACAAATACACACCAAGAATAGGACCACATCAACCACACCCAACCCCATTTCCATCCATAGTTGATCATCTTCTTTTTAAAAAATTTTTTAAGATTTTATTTATTTATTTGACAGAGAGAGATCACAAGTAGGCAAAGAGGCAGACAGAAAGAGAGGTGGAAGTAGGCTCCCTGCTGAGCAGAGAGCCCCATGCAGGGCTCCATCCCAGGACCCTGGGATCATGACCTGAGACAAAGGCAGAGGCTTTAACCCACTGAGCCACCCAGGTGCCCCTAGTTGATCATTTTCATAGTGGACCTCAATCTTGCTCAATATGTCACCAGAAAACAAAGATGGCAACAAGATCCATTCATAGTCTACTTTTCAATGATGAGCACAATCTCTCTTTTCTTTCCCTTTTGTCCTCTTTAATTAAGAAATCCCAGTAGTTAGGCAATGTTTATAGCAGAAAGTATGGGGTTGGAAAATGACTAGTCTCTTTAGCACTCATTGAGGTAGCCAAGTTGTTTGTATCTTAATTTTAATTTAAAATAGATGCAGAATCAGCAGTTTCTAATTCTTTGTTGGGTAAAGGAAAAAAAAACTTTATTTGGAATCCCTGGACTCACATTTGGGTCAGGATTGGGAAGTTGTTGGGAAATCAGAAAGGAAGAGTAGAGAAATTCTTAAATATTTTAACAAAATCTTTCTACAAAGGACGTTAAAATTGCTGAAGATTCCCCCAACTCCTTCTCCTCTCCATCTCCCAATGTCCTCCATGTTATTCCTTATGGGGGAAATTGGAGGGGGAGACAAACCATGAGCGACTGTGGACTCTGAGAAACAAATTGAGGGTTTTGGAGGGGAGAAGGGTGGGGGTTGGGTGAGCCTGGTGGTGGGTATGATGGAGGGCACGTATTGCACGGAGCACTGGGTGTGGTGCATAAACAGTGAATGCTGGAACACTGAAAAGAAGTAAAATAAAACAAAATGGAAAAATATAGATGAAGATTTCTACTATTTCAGAATCAGAGTCAAGCAAAAGGGACTGTAAGACTTGGAAGGCTTAATGAGACTAATATTTTTTGGTAAAACACTTGATTAAAATTGATATTTTGGCCAAAGTGGTTGTTTCACTTAAGCAGTACTTTGACAGATAATATCTTTTTTAAAAAATCACTGATGCAAACCTGAATAATGGTATTAATTAATTAAGATTCCCAAGTAGTGAAATATAAATTGGAATTTCTCTTCATCAACCTTTAAGGAAAGCCTTGGAAAAGCGTTCCTCATCAGCATCTTCTCTCTCTCTCTCTCTTTTTTTCCTTATCTATTTCTATAACACAGGTATGTACATTGCATGGAGCAACCCAAGGCTGGACCGTGAACTCTGAGACCATCAAAGCTAGAAGTCAGGTGAGCTACCATTCTGAAACTAAGTGATGCATAACAAATGGCTAGTTACCTGACAAAGGTGATAGGTTGTATTAGCTAAATTCTTCTTCTTTTTAAACTAAACTCTTAACTGGCCTAATATGTTTCACCTAGGAATTGCATGGTTTGAAAAAATGACATGTAGAAAATTCTTTATTCTAAAAATAAATGTGGAGTATAAAATCTTTATAAGCAACAAATTAGTTTATTCTCATTTTCATTTAAAAAAATGAGTAAGTAGGGGCACCTGGGTGGCTCAGTGGGTTAAGCCTCTACCTTCGGCTCAGATCATGATCCCAGGGTCCTTGGATTGAGCCCACATCGGGCTCTCTGCTCAGCAGAGAGCCTGATTCCCCCCGCCCCTGCTTCCCTCCCTGACTACTTGTTATCTCTGTCTGTCAAATAAATAAATAAAATCTTTTTTAAAAATGAACATAGTATATACAAAATAGTATATATACAGAAAACAGAAAATAATACATATAAAAATGTATGGGGAGGCATCCAGAGCCATTATCAAAGATAAATTCATCACTGTACTTCTATTATTAAAGATAAGAACTAATATGGATTAATAAGTTTTAAAAAGAAAAGTCTAAAGTTATAAAAATTTAAATAATGAGATCAGAAGCAAATATATTTAAAAGTAAGGGGAAAAGCAGAATTGAGATATTCAGAAGGAATTCTTTAAATATAAACAATTGAGGACACAAATGTGACAAGTTTAATCAAAACGAAAAGAAAGAAAATCTTCTTCTTAAAGAAGATTAAAAAATGATAAAAGTACATGATGCCATTCAACTAATTTAAATAGCTCAATGAAATGGATGAATCTCCAGGACAAAATAATTACTCCAAGTTGAATCAAGAGTAAGTAGAAACCCAAATATACCTAATACAGTTTTTGGCAAAGAATAGACATTCAATAAATTGAATGAATGGAAAGAGAAGACTTGGAACAGGTCAAAGCACATTTCATAAGCATCATTTCAAACTCCCAAAGACTTAATTTTGGCCACACTATGGGAATTATTTCACAGTTCAGAAAATGATAGCAATATGTGCAGTTGATATTAAGAAACAAGTATTATCCGGGGCGCCTGGGTGGCTCAGTGGTTAAGCCGCTGCCTTCGGCTCGGGTCATGATCCCAGGGTCTTGGGATCGAGTCCCACATTGGGCTCTCTGCTCAGCAGGGAGCCTGCTTCCCCCTCTCTCTGCCTGCCTCTCTGCCTACTTGTGATCTCTGTCTGTCAAATATATAAATAAAATCTTAAAAAAAAAAAAAAGAAACAAGTATTATCCAAGAACAAAATCGATAGGCTGTGAAAAAGAAAATCAGGAACAAATCTGGCTTATGAATATATATTAAATAAACCGTATAAATGTAGTATCTTATGATTATATCTCATGAAAATGGATGGATGGATGGATGGATGGATGGATTTCCACAAATTGGTAAGCTATGTTTGGGAGGCCTGGTTTGAACAGGCTGAGAGGCATAAACTTTTGTTTGGGTTGCCCAGGAGGCCTCTTGAAGAGATGGGCAGTACTTTCTGCCCAAAGAGAGGCATGGGAGGCATATGTGAATGTCAAGGAAGAGAAAAACATATGAATAATAAAGTGACAGGGAAAGAGGAGCAAAGTGCGCGCGCGCACACACACACACACACACACACACGGAAACAATCAAATGGTGGTTTAAAATAAATACTCTTTATCAGAACATATAGGGAAAACTCTCCAAACTGCAGTCCCTAATTTGTGCTCAAACTGCCTCTTGTTATCTTATACAGTGATGAAGTGTGAGGGGCAGCAAGATTCATTCACCATGATTAATGTTTTTCCTAAGCAATGCTAACAGTATAATACCAATAAACAATACAGTAGATTGTTTGTTAAGATAAAAGAGTAATTCAAATATAGTTACAATGCTGAGAAATAAACATAGGGTTGTGCAAACCCTATATGAATAAAACTAGAAATAAAAGTGCAAAAGGACTTGGAATTAACAGTGTAGCAGAGAAGTAGATAAAAAAGATTTAATTTTATAAGGTTGACAATGTCTCCCAAATTAACATCCCTCTAATATTTTTCAGTCAAAATTCTAAAGGGAAATTTCAGGAATTGGACATACATACTTAGATTTTTCTGGAGGAATAAAAGGGCAAGACTATCCAATAACATTTTAAAAAGAAGACTAATACAATGATTTGCTTTACAAAGTAATAAAAATCTTTTTGAAAATAATTATTTTTATTCATGTATTTAAAAATATTCTTTAAGGGATGCCTGGGTAGCTCAGTGGGTTAAGCCTCTGCCTTCAGCTCAGGTCATGATCTCAGGGTCCTGGGATCAAGCCCTGCATCGGGCTCTCTGCTCAGCAGGGAGTCTGCTTCCCCCCTCTCTTTCTGCCTGCCTCTCTGCCTACTGTGATCGCTCTCTCTGTCAAGATGGTTAATAAAATCTTTAAAAAATATATTCTTTAAAAAATTACCAATAACCTATATGCACTATAGGAAAGATCATCCAATCCTATTATGATACAAAAAACTTATTAGACATTTTTATGTTTTTTATTTTTTTATTTTTATATTTATATATTTATATATTTTATATATTTTTTATTTTTATATTTATATCAGTATGATTGCTTTAAGTGACATGTTCTTATTTTATTAATAAAAAATGCCAATCAGTAAGTCTTGAAAATATGCTTAAACCTTCATAGTTTATATTGCATAACAGAAACATAAGCATTGTTATAAGATTTTCATATTGTGGATTACTTTAAAAAGGATAGCACAAAATGTAGATACAAAATATATACATGTATACACACATATAGAAATGTATATACATTGTATTCCTACTACTTTTAAAAGGCATAGAACAGGGGCATCTGGGTGGCTGAGTCAGTTAAGTGACAGACCTGTGATTTTGGCTCAGGTCATGATCTCATGGGTCCTGCGATAGAACCCCATATTGGGCTCTGCACTCAGTAGAGAGTCTGCTTGAGATTCTCTCTCTCCCTCTTTCTCTGCTCCTCCTTCCACTCACATGCGCACACTATCTCTAAAAAAATAAATAAAAATCTTTAAAATAAAAAGAGGCATAGAACAAAACATTATGTTTATATATATGCATATTATTTCTGAACTACTTTAAAAGGCTTAGAAAAAAATACATAATATATATGCATATGTGTACACACATATATTATGTAAGTTTTTTCCCAGAAGCAAAGTATAAACAAACCACAACCATGATTTTGTTCATTTTCTATTGTGTTGACCAAATTATCTAGTTTCTGCCTGCAATTAAAAGAAATATTGGCAACTCTCTCATGGCTAGTAAGAACTTGAGAGGGACATATTTAGGAGATAAATGTAAGTCATCAAGTATGCTTTCCAGATGACCTAAAGGTTCGTTTTGCCTGCTGCTAAGAGTTATACTTTCCATTCAATTGTGTGAAAAAGTCCATTTAGAAAATTTTAAAAACTCTTTATTTCTGCCTGAGTATGCTGCCCTACTGACTGCCCCTTTGGAGATGATGCTATAAATCTTCACTTCTTTTTAAGTATGGGGAATGATTTACCCAGGCAAAGCAATAAAGTATGTTCAGAAGTAACTAAACTCAGCATGCCCTGTCATTTCTGCTTGGCTGTATGATTTCAGTCCTCTAATTAGATATGTTGTTGGGTTTTGCTAGGCTTTAATGACCTCCATTCTGTTTATGACAAATGCTGGAGAGCCACCCCCTGGGGGAATTGCAGGGGGGCAGATGAGCTGATGAGAGCCTTTTCTGTTTAATATTGAGATGCAATTTCCTCATATTCAGATTGTTCAAAATTCCAGCATGTCAGAACAATGTATGTACATTGTCTGTGGATGTGTATGGTAGTTAGCATGGCTGGCATATGGGGGACAGTTTGCAGAGTTGACAATAACAAGGCATTAAACAAGTAAAGGCTGGGCTGAAAGTAATAGCTAGACTGCCCACTGAATGATGCCCCCATTGCGGTATCTGATCCTCATGAGATGGTTAATGAAAGTTGGGCAAAGTTATATTTATTTATGGTTATTCAGTAAGTTGACAAAAACTTACTGGGACTACGAGGGACAAAAGGACAGCCTATAATATACTTGGGAAGACAACACTGACATAAAAACCAACAATGAGGAAGCAGGCAGTGAAGGTTCCTCAGGGAACATTTCTCTGACCTCTCTTAGCAGAATGAAGTCCTGTCCAATACATGACAATGTTTCTTCATCTGCACACTTGCTTCATTCACAAGATGGTGAGCTCCTTGGGAACAGGAACTATTCTTATGATATTCCATTCCTAGTGTCTTACATGGTCCCAACACTAGGTGGGTGCTCAGGATGTGGGAATGAGCGTATGAGTTGGTGAGCATGAAAAAGGGCCACCTCTGGACTGGAGGAGTGGCCCCATGGGTTGCAGGTAGAGAGGGTTAGAGTAGGAAGCCTGGGATGTACAGGGAGTGTTTATATCTACTCTAGATGAAAGGGCACTGACCAAGGAATTGGTTAGGTAGAATGCACTTGTAATTGTGGGAAATTATTGGAAGGTATCATAAAGGGTCCCCCCACTCCCTGAAAAGAGTATTTCCTCAAATGGCCTTAAACTCCTCTGGGGTAAGCATACTTTTGCTAAAATTGAAATCTGCTGGGAGACTTCAGGCATCAGTTTTTAAAAACAATCACTATATCAGATAACTTTCTTTTAGGAATATTTTTCTCCCCACAAAGAGTAGGAGAACTGGGATCAACACATGGAGAGCTGGCTGAAGAAGCAGATTTGGGCAGGATCCTTAGCCTGAACAGAAGTGGCCTGAGGACATCACCAAGTAGTAGATTTCTAGGAAAGAGGCAAGTGATTGGAAAGAACCACAAATACAAACACAAATAACCATTCTGTTTTGAGCTAATCCTTTATACTGAACAAATGGACACATGGATTTAGGTTGCTTTTTATGTGATTTCTACTTCCTATATTTTCCTCTGTCAGTGGAAAAGTGGCCTGGAAGTTAGAGCAGCTGGCAGAATCGGCAATTTCAAACCTAACTTAAATGAGAAGTGTTTGGGGAATAAAAGAAAATTTGCTTCTCTCCATGGCTAGAGGGAATAATTGGTCCCATCTGGACAACTGAGAGCAAAGAACCAAAGCACAAATTTGGAATCCATTTTTAAATTCCTGAGGAAAGTCTAAGTATCAAGCTTTATTACTATTGGTGGCTCTTCTTAAGGTTGAAAAATTAGTCTACTGAAAATGCTTGCAAACCTCCATAAAAAATAGCACAAATACCAAGCAGCTGGAAGTTACAGGAAAATGAAGACAACAGCTTTATCTTGAATGTTATTTCCTATATGAAAGAGTAATCAAAATCTAAAAATAAAGTTCCACAATGAATCAGCACTTTTTAAAAATGGGGTCTCAAAAATTCAAAAGGTGCACAGACATGCTTAGAAACATGCTTGCAGTATAACAAACATGCACGCGATAGTCTATGACTGTGTCTGAAGATGGCAGACAAGAAGTCTGTTGCCCCTTCCATTCCACGAATTGGAGAAGAATTAGGCACAAACAAGTCAGCTGCAGGAGATTGGAACAGGGGACAACAGTCGAAAAGACTGTGGAACAACTCCACAGTCTCACTTCTATTAGATAGAAACAATAGCCAACCTCGGAACCGATGAAGGTCAAACATTAGTCCCATGTCTTGTGGACAAACAAGAAGGAGGATAAAGTTTACAGTTAACCAAGCACATTCAAAGGACTCATCTAACGAACAACGGGAGCTTCTGGGAAGAGAAAGGAGCGATAACGGAAAAGGGAAGCAGGCGGTATCTTGTTCCACCCTGAGCTGAGGGGGCGTTCCCGGCTGCTCTGCTTCCTGGAAGCAGGTGGCGTTCTGCCCTGAGCGAGCAGGGCATCCCCAGCTGCCCAGCTTCATGGTGGTATATCGTCCTTCTCCCCAAAGACCTGTTGCCAGTATATGTTTTTCTTAAGGCCATATCTAAATGGGCTTGGTAACTAGTAAAATCCTCCAGGGGTTATAGTTTAAGTAACACATTGTTCCGAGGGGCAGTTGCAGTCTGTAATCTTTGGCCAGAGATATATCGGGGTCTTAATATTTTAGAGGTTTGTACTTAACTGCTGCCCATCCCAGAGACACCAGAAACTCTCTTTGACGGACCTTTGCAGGAAGTCTCTGCTCCCATCCCATCCTTATAGGCAACTGATACAACATAATGAGGGCAGAAAAGGCTTAATTAAATAAAGAAAACATCATAATAATAAATCATTAATGAAACCCTTACCCTCATCTCCCAAATACCCCAGTCTCTTGCATCATAGACCTCCTCAGAGACACAAGAGACTTGTGTTCAAAGTTTCTTTTTCTTCCTCTCCTGTTTCTCCCTCCCATCTACCTGCCACAGAGTGCTTCAGGAAGCAGCAAGTAGGCCATTGGGTTAACGAGTCCAACTGCTTGCTAAAGGTGTGGGGAACTAAACCATGACCCAGAAGTGAGAAGGCACTCCAAGAATGGGATCTAAGGTTTTTAAACTGAGTGGAATTGGGACAGAAGGAGATGAATAAAAGGAAGGAAGAATTGGGACAAAAGTTAGCCAAAATGGGAAATCTCAGTCCTCCTCTAATGCATCTCCTTCACTCACACAGTACCACACACCCTGTACTTCTGCCACCAGATGTGGGGAGGATTTCCCTCATCAAGCAATTCTCCAATACCAGCTGGGAGTTCTACACTTTAACTCAATACATGACTCAATAGATGACACCATCTACCTGGAGATAGCATCAGATCACATGGGTTATGGACTCAGGCCCACAAGAGTGCACCCAGTTCAGATGCCAGTTACAAGTAGTAGGTGCCCTGCCACAGTGTTACCCACAACTTGTGTCCAGTTTGACTACAAATCAGGGATTCCAATGACCCTCCCCTTGGGTCTGATAAATTTGCTAGAGCAGCTCACAGAACTCAGGGAAACATGTATATTTACCAGTTTATTTACCATTATATTTACCACTATATTTATCATTTAAAGGATCTGAAAGAGGCAGATCAACAGCCAGATGGAGAAGAAGAACAAGATAGAACAAGATCAGGGACGGTCTCAAGTGTAGGAGCTCCATCCTCGGGCAGTTGGGGGTGTGTCACCCTCCTGTACAGGGATGTGTTCCCACCTGGAAGCTCTCCAAACCCGATGCTATTAGGACTTTATGGAGGCTTCCCCATGTAGACCTGATCGATTATTATCTCTATTTCCAGCCTCCCCAGAAGAAAGATGGTGGGATAAGCTTACAGCTGAAAATTCCAAACTTCTAACCCTGGCTTTGTTTTTCTGGTGATCAGTTCCATCCAGGAGCCATCCAGAAGCCCACCCAGAGTCATCTCATTAGAACAAAGATGCATATAGTGATCCTATCACTTAGGAATTTACAAGGGTTTCAGGAGCCCTGTGTCAGGGCCCAGAGTCAAAGACTGACTAACAGAACAAAAGACACTCCCAGTGCTCTTATCACTTAGGAAGTTACCGGGCTTTTGGAACTTTGTGCCAGGAACTGAGGGCAGAAACCAGTATTTATATTTTCTATTATCTCATATTAGCCTAGATCACAGTAAGACAATGCATAGAGTGTCCCAGGTGGGCTAATAATTTGACACCCCTTCAAATAGATATGCTTGCATTAGCTCTCCCTGATGAAACATAATCCATTCTGACTGAACTTATTAGCTACTGATAATACTTCAATAAATTATTCTTATATATAAATAAATTATTACATATAAATAAATTATTCTTATATATAAATAAAATATTCTTATATTATATATGTAATTATAAATATATATTTTACATACTACATACAAGGAACCTCCTGTTTTTCTCAGTTACAATTCTTAAGGAAGCCAGTAAGAATACCTGAAAAAGTGGAACAGAGTGGACAGCTAATTAAAAGTTTCAGCAAATTTCTTCAAAAGTCTGCCTCTGTGGGGCGCCTGGGTGGCTCAGTGGGTTAAAGCCTCTGCCTTCGGCTCAGGTCATGATCCCAGGGTCCTGGGATCGAGCCCTGCATCGGGCTCTCTGCTCAGCAGGGAGCCTGCTTCCCTTCCTCTCTCTCTGCCTGCTTCTCTGCCTACTTGTGATCTCTGTCCATTGAATAAGTAAATAAAACTTTAAAAAAATTAAAAAAAAAAAGTCTGCCTCTGTGACTTGATGGTGATTGGAAAAGTGAAGCAGTTAGAAAACTGACTTCTTTTGAATAAGAAAAACATATCGTCTCTGATTTTGACAAGTGAGGTTCACATATTAGGAGAACATTCTCAAAGTTCACCTCAGGGCTTGCTCTTCGAGCAATCTTTTCTGTTCGCTCTTCTGTGTTGATTACAGCTGGTTGATTAATCATATCTGGTTTTCTTTTCTATTAGACCCCCCACACCGGGTGGTGAGTCTTCTCAGTTCCAGTTGTTCTTCCTAGGCGTCAGTCAGACTGAACTAGCTTGGACTGTCATTTTATTCTAATCTATTTCCTCTCTTCCTTACAGTTTCGTTAGCATTTTCCTCTCGCAGTTTCTAAAACGTCTTACACATAGTCTTTTCATTTTGAGACCTATTAAATTTTAAGTCTTTGATTAAGTAAATCAATGCTCATAAGCATTTAATTCTAAAAACTGCCACCTCCTCTTCTTCGTTGGCTCACCATTTTTTAATGCTTAGTAATGAACAAGCATGAGTGTTGGAAGCTTGCATGGTTATTGGCTCATGTGGAAGGGATCATGTGGAACTGTGTCCAATTAAACTTTGATGAAAAAAAAAATATTTCCTACGTACAGATACTTATTCATTTTTTAAAAGATTTTCTTTATTTATTTGACAGAGAGAGAGATCACAAGTAGGCAGAGAGGTAGGCAGAGAGGAGAAAGCAGGCTCCCCACCCAGCAGAGAACCTGGTGCGGGGCTCGATCCCAGGACCCTGAGATCATGACCTGAGCCGAAGGTATAGGCTTAACCCACTGAGCCACCCAGGTGCCCCTACTTATTCATTTTTTTAAATGAAGATGAGAATAAGCTAATTTATTGCTTATAAAGATTTTATACTCCGTATTTATTTTTAGAATAAAGAATTTTCTTTTTTTTTTTAAAGATTTTTTAATTTATTTATTTGACAGAGAGAGATCACAAGTAGGCATAGAGGCAGGCAGAGAGAGAGAGAAGAGGAAGCAGGCTCCCCGCTGAGCAGAGAGCCCGATGCGGAACTCGATCCCAGGACCCTGAGATCATGACCTGAGCCGAAGGCAGCGGCTTAAGCCACTGAGCCACCCAGGCGCCCAGAATAAAGAATTTTCTACATGTCATATTTTCAAACCATGCAACTCCTGGGTGAAACATATTAGGCCAGTTAAGAGTTTAGCTTAACCTCTTATGTTCATTTTTATATATACTATTTTTTATTTTATATATACTTTATAAAAAGTCTAATTGTGGATATTATTATATCTCGATTACTAACAATATATATCCAGTCATTTTTTATTTCTCAAAAGAAGCAGACACATTTGAGCAAGCAAAAGCTCTTCATATAGAGCCTGTATGTCTTCTGGCTTTGAATAATAACAGTGATCATAATAATTTCAAATGTTAAAAAGCTTATCAGATTAAAATTAAGGTACAGATATTAATTAATGGAATACATCCAAACTAAGTTTTATTTTTAAGAGACTTATCCTCTTGTACTGACTTCTAGCTAATTGTATACGCTACTGATGGGGTTCAGGTCATGCTACCCCACAATAGGGCATCTCGGCATATTGAATTTCTTAAGCAGAAGGAGTCTGAGAAAACAAAGGAAGGAGGAAGATCACTCTGACTTTCCCCTTACCACATCTTCCTTGAAGTAAATCATAAAACCTTCATGTGAAATGTGCCCTGCCTCTACCAGGAAGAAAGAAGCATCCTTATCTCTGAAGACCAATAGCCACAAGAAGAATCCAAGCAGGTTTGCCCTATCCTACGTAGCTCACACTCTTTGACCAATCCTATTTCTCCATGTCTGTTCACTCTTCATCAAACCCAGCACAAAAATATTCAGGTTTCATCACATCTTTGGGTCTTCATTTCCTTATGAAGGCTCCTGTGTCACGTACAACTTCTATTTTAAAAATTATATGCTTTTCTCCTGTTCATCTGTCTCTGTCCATTTAGTTTTTAGACCCATCCAGGGACCTAATAGGGTTGAGGAAAACATTTTCATCCCCTACACTATGAAAGCAGAAAACAAAGTAAGCTTTGTTCATCTTTTTTATTCCTCAAGACTTGCACAGTTACAAGCTCATAAGTTTAAATAGATTTTAATTAAGCACAAAAATCATCCAATAGACCATATAGTCCTCAACTTCAGGAATCTGAGTAGCCTTTGGAAACTTATTTTATATTAGTCAGAGCAGATGCTGGTACAATTAATAGAAACTTGACCTAAATGGGTTTGAGAAAACAGAGAAAGTTTTGGGGCAGGATCTCTGGATTGAATGGGTCACAGGCAAACATGCCCGGATCACAGTGATGTTATCAGGGCCCTGTCACTCTTGTTCCATCCTTTGAATCTGCTTGCTTGTATGTGTGTTGGCTTTGTTCTTTCTAAGCCTCTCTCCACATGCTGGGAAGGATGCCAATGGCAGCTGTGAACATACATGACTTACCAGCTAGCAATCTCGGGGAAAAAAATCAAGAATCATCTCCCAAGTAATGCCACCAGAGGGGCTCAGATCAGCCTATTTTGGACTCAGTTCCAGAGGCCAGGAGGGTATTTATTCAGAGATTCCAGGCCTGGGCCATGTTCACACTCTGGTGTTGGGGAGAAGACAAGACAGCTATCCTTCACCATTAATGGGGTTCATGCCCAATGGGCAGAAGAGCCTGTTTCAGAAAACAAGAGCATGAATACCAGGGTAGGCAAATAGTAAGGTGTCTTCCTAAATAATTTCTTTTATACTTTTGAGTGTCCCATTTTTTCAGTTAAGACATGTTTGCCTGGTGTCAATCCACAGCTCTGAGCTCCCTGAACAGTTCCCTGGTCTTAAATTCTCTGCTCTTCTTTAGTCTGGGTGCTTCAGCTAGATCTCAGCTCAAGTTACACAGATTCTCTTTTTCTCCTTATGGTGGTAGTGGTGGTGGGGGGAGGTTTACATTCAACTCCAGACACCTTGGGGAAAGTTAGAAGCAAAAGATGGATCTAAATGCTGTTTGATGGTCCATTTTTAATCAGAGGAGAGCAATTTTCCCCTCTCAAAGGAGGACTCTTCACATCAGGTATTTGGCTCGAGAGGTGCTTGCTGATTAATTACTTACATTTACATAACATTAATCTCCTTTCTAACAATTTAACAAGCTTCCAACTGCTGCCCCCCATATCGGGTCTGGCAGAATACCCTTGCTCTTAAAAGGGCCAGAACTACTTTTCCAGTGCATGGATTCTGAAGACATACTTAAATAGAATCAAGGTCTTAAGCAAAGCAATAAGTTATTATTTTATTTTTTTCATGTATATTAGGAAGATATTTCAGTGAAATGCTTGAGCTTTAGAATTTATTTTGAGTGGTGTGTGTAGAAAATGTGCTTCCTTCTACCTAGAGCACCGCTTCCTGATTTTTTTCCTCCAGAATCCTAGTTATTTCCCAAAGCTCAGCTCCAATAACACTACTTTCTGAAGACCTTGCTGGCCTCTTGATGCTTAGATGTCTTTCATTGCAATTCCACCTTACCAAGTAGACCCACATAGGATTCAGGTGGAATCCCATATAATTTGGGATTACAGTCATCCAACACATACTCACTGAGCTCTTCCAATGCCAAGCCCTTTGTAGGTGCTAAGAATACAAATGTGATTAAAAACTAGTTCCTACTCCTACAGAGTCCACAGGTCAGAGGTGGATGCAAGGAACAGTAATGACACAAAGAAAGGAATTCTGTCAGGAGATACTTGCACTAGATCTTGAGGAGTAAGTACAAGTTCACTACACCAGCAATGAAGGGAGTTGCCAATACTGTTCTTAGGTGGGGCAGGAGGACCACTTGTCTGGTCCCCATGTTTGCAGGGTTCTGCTATGGCCCTTCCCCAGCTCTGCACTGCCCCCCCCACCAACATCTAGATCAAGTTATAAATAGCCAGTACTTTGAGTCTCCTGCCTAAACACCCCAACTCCTCTCTGCTGCCTGTGCTGATCTCTTCCCCAAGTCCAGTCTCTTGAAGGTAGACTATACTGACAGTGTGTGCACCCCTGGTCCTGGGAGTAGCCAGGAGTCACTCTGGGAAGTGTGGCAGGAGCTTGGACCTGTGGACTAAGCTATCCATACACATGTACCTGAAACCCTTGTAGGAGTGGAGGAAGAAGTGGGGCAGGCTAAGGTGTAGGGCCCAGGGATAGGGATTGGCTCCTTTACACCACTAGGGTCCAGTTTGGAAATCCAAGGAATCTGAAAATTCTAAATTCGAGCTTGGCCTTCAGGTCATTATGAAGATACATTTTTCAAGGGAGGAAGGCAGAATATATTCCATATAACAGTTTGTTGGCTTGATCTATAACTTTTAAATATGTATATATGTGGTAGGTGTGCCTCCATTTATACTCTTGCCCAGGGATGCATAAATGTTGGAGTGGTCCCAGGAGTTGGAGAGGCTGTAGAGGCTGTAGAGGCTGTCCTCAGTGTCCCAGAGGTGCAAGAGGTGGGATTCAGGGAACAAAACCATAGGCGTGTTGGTGTGACCTCAGGATGATGTGGAGAATAGTTAGTTATGCATATGTCCATCTTTCCCACCAGACTGTAAACTCCTTGAAGTAAAATTCCATGGAACACTCATTCCTATGCTTGACAGCATTTTGCTCAGATTAAACTCTCTGTGGTAGATGAATTTGTGGTGGATGAATTCATGTTGAACAAGTGAGGTAATATACATCACTCAGAGGGAAAGTGAAAACAACACTTCTCATCATTTACTCATCATTTACTCATCATAAAGGCAACTATAGATAAATGAACAGTAGTCTTAAATTGAATTAGCTGATGTTGTAGGTGGACCAGTTTCCATGCTCTGTTAATCTCAAATAACAGGTAATAAGAAGAATAAGAAAAACAAAATATGGCTAGCACAAAACAATTTCACCATGATGTACTTTTCTAAAACAAATGGGGCCTCTCATATTAGCCTGGGCCACCACTGGCAGGAATGCAGGAGGGCAGGAATGCTCTGAGCACTTGGAAGGGCAGGCATTCCATGCAATATTTTGTCAATGACAGTTCAGCAGAACCAACCTTCTGACATATCCACAAGGTTGAGCAGGTTCATTTTTATATGTACTATAAAAATTTTGACAGACAGAGATCATAAGTAGGCAGAGAGGCAGGCAGAGAGAGAGAGAGAGGAGGAGGCAGGCTTCCTGCAGAGCAGAGAGCCCAATGTGGGGCTCAATCCCAGGACCCTGGGATCATGACCTGAGCGGAAGGCAGAGGCTTTAACCGACTGAGCCACCCAGGCACCCCGAGCAGGTTCAGTCTTAAATGTGCAATCATTTCAAGGCAATTGAGAAAGGATTGCAAGTGTAAGAGTTTAAAATTTTTTAAAGGTATATTCTTTTCCCCCAAAGACTCAAGTCAATCAAAAAGGATAGACTGGTAAGCTCTAGAGTCTGCCCACGGGGTCTTACACAATCTTACCCACTGTTCTAGGAGACTAGAACTAGGAGACATCTTCTAAAAACCATCATAGATGGACATACAGCTTTGTGGTCAGAGTGTTTCTTTCTGTGTGCTGGTGGAGGGTCAAAGGAGAGAGAAGGGAGGAGAGAGTAAGGGAGTGATAAACAAGTGGCAGTCTTGCATACAGATAAGAATCTCCCTGGAACTCACATCTTACTATTTTCTTCATGGCCTTCTGGGCCCTCTTTTTTGCACGTGGACCCTGACCTCACCACCTCACCTCTGCTGATGCTCAAGTCTCCCCTACTGTGGGGTCCTTCCCCTTCCTTGCACACAGTGAATCCCTCTCAGCTCTGCACCTCTGCACATGGAGTTCCCGCTACCTGGTCCTCTCCTCCTCCCATCTGTTTCCCCAGATAGCCCTTGACCCTCTGGCTCCACATAGCTTCCCCTCTATCTGCTCCCATAGTTCTGTAGGTTTTCCCCACTGTAGCATTTCTACATGGTATTGTAAATGTCTGCTTACTTGCTTGCATCTTCTACTCCACTATAAGCTCTATGCATTTAGGGAATGGTGTCCTCACACCCATGCTCTTGATCTCCATAGATATTTGTGCATTCATTTATTGAATGAATGATCGAATGAATGAATGAAATCCAGGTTGACAGGTAGACTTATGGTGGATCCTAAACTTTCCATTTATTTCTCATGTGAAAACTGGGCCAGGACTCTGCCACAGGTAGAGCCATGTTTCAAACAGAGGCAGGGAGAAGATGAAGTAGGCACAAGTCTGTAAAAAGTGAGGGCCTACTGTGCCAACCATGGGCAGGAATGGAGGAATGCACTGAGCACCCTGCAAAGAGTGACAGTGTTATTGATCCAGCTGTACAAATGAAGGAAAAAAGGCATCCCACACCTATTGAGTATCTTCTCTTTGATGGAAACTATACTAATTATTTGTATATGTGATCTCATTAAATCATCCCAACAACTCCTTGAAGGCATTAACTCATACCTCCATTTTATTCAAGAGGACACTGGGGCCCAGAGAGATTAAGCAATTTGCCTGAAGTCACACAGCAGTGGATTGTGGGACTAGGATTTAAACCAAACATGCCTTTTAACCACTGTGTCATGCTACTTCCAGGGGTGCAGTGAGGTATCTCAGAAGCACCATATGACTTCCAATGCTTGGGAGCCCATTGGCAACTCCCAGAAGGAAATGATGAGGTTCTTAACCAAAATATGGAGGACAGCTTTGGGGAGAGGTGGAGATAGATATAAGAGGTCTCTGTGAGGTAGGAACTGGATTAGTGAACCTAATATAATGTTAACTTATTTTCCTATCCATCCAATATTCACTGAGCTTTGTTATCTGCCAGACATTGTGTTTAATTGGTGCAGGAATGTAAGTAAGAGTAAGACTTGATGTCAGCACTCAGTGAACTCAGATTCTAAAATAAGCAGTAAATGAAAATAATGCTCCAAGGTCACTGCATCCTTTTGATTCTTTTTTTTTTAATTTTTAATTTTTTCAATGTTCCAAGATTCATTGTTTGTGCATCACACCCAGTGCTCCATGCAATACATGCCCTCCTTAATACCCACCACCAGGCTCACCCATCCCCCAGCCCCCTCCCCTCCAAAACCTCAGTTTGTTTCTCAGAGTCCATAGTCTCTCACACTTTGTCTCCCCCTCCAATTTACCCCAATTCATTTTTCCTTTCCTTTTCCTAATGTCCTCCATGTTATTCCTTATGCTCCACAAGTAAGTGAAACCATGTGATAATTGACTTTCTCTGCGTGACTTATTTCACTCAACATAATCTCCTCCACTCCTGTCCATATTGATACAAAAGTTGGGTATTCATCCTTTCTGATGGAGGTGTAATACTCCATTGTGTATCTGGACCATTCCTTCTTTATCCATTAGTCTGTTGAAGGGCATCTTGGCTCTTTCCAGTTTGGCAATTGTGGCCATTGCTGCTATGAACATTGGGGTACATGTGACCCTTCTTTTCACTACATCTGTATCTTTGGGGTAAATACCCAATAGTGCAATTGCAGGGTCATAAGGCAGCTCTATTTTTAATTTTTTAAGGAATCTCCACACTGTTTCCAAAGTGGCTGTACCAACTTGCACTCCCACCAACAGTGTAAGAGGGTTCCCCTTTCTCTACATCCTCTCCAACACTTGTTTCCTGTCCTGATAATTTTGGGCATTCTAACTGGCATAAGGTGGTATCTCAATGAGGTTTTGATTTGTATCTCCCTGATGGCTAATGATGATGAACATTTTTTTCATGTGTCTGTTAGCCATTTGTATCTCTTCTTTGGAGAAGTGTCTGTTCATATCTTCTGCCCATTTTTTGACGTGATCATCCATTTTTTGGGTGTTGAGTTTGAGGAGTTCTTTACAGATCTTGGATATCATCCCTTTGTCTGTAGTGTCATTTGCAAATATCTTCTCCCATTCCATGGGTCGCCTCTTTGTTTCGTTGACTGTTTCCTTTGCTCTGCGGAAGCTTTTTATCTTGATGAAGTTTCAAAAGTTCGTTTTCATTTTTTTTTCCTTTGCCTTTGGAGACATGTCTTAAAAGAAGTTGTTGTGTTCAGTGTCAAAGAGGTTATGCCTATGTTCTCCTCTAGGATTTTGATAGATTCCTGCCTCACATTGAGGTCTTTCATCCATTTTGAGTTTATCTTTGTGTATGATATAAGAGAATGGTCAAGTTTCATTCTTCTATACATAGCTGTCCAATTTTCCATGCATCATCTATTGAAGAGACTGTCTTTTTTCCACTGGATATTTTTTCCTGCTTTGTTGAAAATTATTTGACCATAGAGTTGAGGTCCATATCTGGACTCTCTACTCTGTTCCATTGGTCTGTGTATCTGTTTTTATGCCAGTACCATGCTGTCTTGGTGATCACAGCTTTGTAGTAAAGCCTGAAATCAGGCAATGTGATGCCCCTGGCTTTGTTTTTCTTTTTCAACATTTCTTTAGCGATTCAGGGTCTTTTCTGGTTCCATACACATTTTAGGATTGTTTGTTCCAACACTTTGAAAAATGCCAGTGGAATTTTGATCTGGATGGCATTGAAAGTATTGATTCTGTCTTTTAAAATCTATATCCATTTCTTCTTTTCTCCTTCCCTGATGTGTGGTTCACAATCTTCCTCATGTCACAACCATTGCTGTAAGGTTCTCACACATGGCCTTCATGGCTTGCA
The DNA here is from genome assembly GCF_964662115.1 of Mustela nivalis. Taxonomy (NCBI): domain Eukaryota; kingdom Metazoa; phylum Chordata; class Mammalia; order Carnivora; family Mustelidae; genus Mustela; species Mustela nivalis. The sequence continues at coordinate 48,496,343 of NC_139027.1, read as the reverse complement.
GAGAACACTAGTTCTAATTGCATTTTAAGGCCATCTCATGAATACTGGCTAGGAACCGCTTTCTCAGTTCATTGACTACACAATCACAGCTATAACTGCTTGCCTTAAAAGCTGATACATGAAAACATTAAAATATCATCTTTTAAAAAAATTTTATTTATTTGTCAGAGAGAGAGAGAGCACAGGCAGACAGAATGGCAGGCCGAGGCAGAGGGAGAACCAGGCTCCCTGCCGAGCAAGGAGCCCGATGCGGGATTCGATCCCAGGACGCCAGGATCATGACCTGAGCTGAAGGCAGCTGCTTAACCAACTGAGCCACCCAGGTGTCCCTTAAAATATCATTTTAATCATTTATTCAGCACTTCTGTATGTCAAGCTCTTGAGCATGCATCAGATACATCCCTATAACTACATAGATGTCACTGTCTCTAAGATTACATTTAGAGGGAGAGAGAGACAAGTAAATAGGCAAATGCAAAACAGAATTGTAAGAGTGAAAGTGCAAACAGTATAATTGGGTAAGTGATGGTAAGATATAGGAGGCGCATCTCATTGGCCTAAAGAAGTCAGAGAGATGAGGTTCCTGGGTGGCTTAGTGGGTTAAGTCTCTGCCTTCGGCTCAGATCATGATCTCAGAGTCCTGGGATCGATCCCTACATCAGGCTCTCTGCTCAGCAGGCAGCCAGCTCCCCACCCCCAACCCTTCTCTCTGCCTGCCTCTCTGCCTACTTGTGATCTCTCCCTCTCTCTCTGTTAAATAAATAAAATCTTAAAACAAAAAGTCAGAGGGAAACAGTGACATTCAAATCTGAAAACAGAGAGAAAAATGTATGTCTGGAGAGTCTTTCAATATAGAACCCCTTGTCCCACTTAAAAGAATTGTTCTGAATCTTTTGAGATATAGGGAGAGAGAAATATTAAAGAAAAAAATGGGTTATTTTTCCTGGAACCTAAAGAAATAAATTGAAAGATGGAGAATGTTGCCTCACTAATGATGTTGGTCAAAAACTCAGAATCTACATAACATTTTTTTAATACTCATAGGCATTTATGAGGGCACCAACTAGACTCAGTCTTTCTAATCCTTTTTTCTCATCTTTTATCCTTTCCGTTGCTTCTGCTGAAAGAACGGTCAAACCTCTGTTCTCCTGACCTGAAATTTAGGTTGATAGATAGAAAGTCTATGTCCATTGGGAATACTGAATCTCCAGGCCTTGAGTCTTGGGTTTTGAAAGAGGATGCTACTTTTGTTAATGGAAATTCATGAGTATTTGGAACACTCTGATGCAATAGTCCCTAAGTCTGAGGCCAGTGGGGACCCATGTATGTTAGCAGGAGGCACTGGCTCAAATCAAATCAGCAGTAACCTTAAGACCATTAGAGATGAAGCAGCTCTTACAGTGGGGCCATATCGAAGTTTGCTGCACAGGTCTAAGTGGTGTTACTGCTGGCAGGATCGCTCTGTGCACTTTGTCAGCTCTGCTTGCCCCATCTGAACCCAGCTGCAGACCACCTATGTCTGAACCAGTTCCCAGTTCCCTACTGGGACCCAGGCCAAGGACTCCAGTCCACTGTAACAGAAGTCTAATGCTTGCCTGACCTCCCACAACCCTTGTGGGTTTGGAGAGAATGTGTATAATAGTCAGTTTGAGAGGAAAGGGCAGGAAGAGATCTATAAACACACATTCTCAGTCTCTCCATCTTGCTCCCTCTCCCTCTCTCTCTCAGTGCAGACTTGAAAAGCTAGCTCATTTTCACAGGCATGAAACCATTCTGAAAAGTGACATTTCATTTTAAATGCATCTTATCAAAAGTGTGGCAGACATATGTGGACTTGTCATCACAGAGCTCTTTCCATTGGTGACTCCTGGAAACCACATTTCTCACAATTAAGACTATAAAAGCAGCATGAAAGTACCCATAAGGAGGAATAAAATAAAATAATAACTATAACCATAAAGCCCACAGGGTACTGTTTTAAGCAACATTTTTTAAAAGTTTTTAAAATTTTCCCCATATCTAATTAGGAATTTTTTTTTTTTAAAGATTCCATTTGTTTATTTGACAGACAGAGATCACAAGTAGACAGAGAGGCAGGCAGAGAGAGAGAGAGAGAGGGAAGCAGGCCCCTTACTGAGCAGAGATAATCAGGAAAAAATTTAAATGGCCTATCCCCAAACCAACCACTGATGGCTTGCTATGATGGTTTGCTATGAGCTCATGGACTGAATTTTCACAGAATGGAAAGAACCTTCACTGAGGCAGAAGGTTGAGTTGGCTGAAGCTGATTTAATAAAAGCCCATGGGACAGGCCACAGGGGATCATCCCAATGCAACAGCTATAACAAAGACAGGCAAAGCAAAGCAAGTCAGACTGATGTTTGGTTTTTTGTTTGTTTGTTTTCTTGAAAGCAACATTTAATGTTTCTCTCTCTCCCTCTGGTCTTTATTTCTTTATTTAAATTCAATTAGCCAACACAGATACATCATTAGTTTCAGATATAGTATTCAATAATTCATCAATTGCTTATAACACCCTCATCATGTCACATGCCCTCCTTGATGACCATCACCCAATCCACTCTCCTCCAGCAACTCTCAGTTTGTTTCCTATAGTTAAGAGTATCTCATGGTTTTCCTGATGACTTCCCATTCCATTTTCTCTCCCTTCCCCTATGGCATTTGTCCCATCAAGGATCAGGCAGGATGGTAATGAGGCTGGCTTTTAAATTCTGGAATTTTCACCTGAGATGGGAGCAGGACTGACCCTGGCTTTACTGGTAATTTTATGTGTACAGTGTCACTCTTCTCTGGGGTTACTTTGGCTGGCTGGCTGGGGTGGTGCCTTTCTTAGGTAGATGGATATGCAAGATATATATCCTGCCTGGAGGGCTCCCATTTGATGAAGTTTTGTTGTCATACCATTTCCAGGAGCCTCTTGTCCAGGATGACAGAGTTCCTATCCAAGAACTCTCTTGTCCTGGATGGCATTTGTCTTTGAGTTTAGGAAAGAGCTTCAGCATGAAACCAGAGAACATGAGCTTTGAATATGGACTATGTTCAATACTGCCCCGCATTTGCTAATTGTATCACAGAAGTAAGTTCCTCCATCCGTCTGGTCCTCCCTCTACTCATCCATAAAATATTGATGCTATACTAACTATACCCATTTCAAAGTTGTGAGAATATGAAAGTGATAAAGTAAACAGAATTTGCAACCTGAGCCTGGCACCTTGTAAAATCTGAACAAATGACAGCCCTCGTTGTTGACAGTGGTGTTAAAATGCCACAGGTTCCTTTATCCATGGATAACAAAGTATTGCATCACAGTTACCAGGCATTTCTCAAAGCTGAACCACGCAGTCTCCCAGGGTCCTGCCTTGCTCAGCCAAGACTCCTGTTGGGAGAGATCAGCTCATTCAGCTCCCCATGCACGTCCCTGCTGGGCTTCTGCACACCACTGAGTTCTCTTCATCTCCCTACACCAATTGGTGCTGCTGAGGCTTCAGAGAGATGGAAGATTTCCTCTTTCTCAGGAAGAGATTGGGAACTCTTTCCCCAAGTTCCTTCACTCCCCACCCCACCCCCTACCCAGAAACTTCTACCTGTTGGCCCAGCATCACGTTTAGCCATGCAGTTCTAATCCAAGAAGACAAACATTTGAGCCCCTGACTGTTACACTGAATACTGGATGATCTTACAGATGTTTGTATATCCCCCTGAAAAGCAGGGCTTTTTCGTTCTTCCTTTTTCTTTCATCTGGCCACTTTTGGCTGACTTTCTAGCTCATGGCCTTTTTAAAATAGGCTATCCCACCAACAAGTGAGATCCGATCCAAACTGATCTCATTTTTAAACCTAATTTATACCAATAATAGCAGCTTCATGAGCTACACTTCCCAAAGACGCCTACTTTTAAACATAGAATTCTGGGACACCTGGTGGCTCAGTCAATTAAGCGTCTGACTTTGGGTCAGGTCATGATCCCAAGGTGCTGGGATTGAGCCCCACATTGTGTTCCCTGCTTAGCAGGGAGTCTGCTTCTCCCTCTCCCACCCTGCCTGCTCCCTGCTCACACTGGAATTCCAGTGCATGGCCATAATTAAATTCAAAAGAATTTGACGACTGCTGGAATTCCAGGTGCCATGGCAGGTTGTGAAGAGGTATGTTTAGTCAGAAAATGCTTCCGCTAACCCTGACTTTTCTACTGTATCTCCCCAAATACATAGCTTCTTATGAACTGCTGGGCAGGCAACAAAGTGGCTGAAAATATGTCCTCATTTATTAAGAGAATTAGAACTTTTTTAGAATCCTGCTTTGCTCCTCCGTTCAACTCTTCTAATCACTGTGGCAATTTGGCATTTAAAATCAAGTAAGAACAGATCTATTTATCTCTTATTCTAGAATAAATACTGTCCAGCTGTTCGAGACAATCAATAGTGTTTGACTTTTCGTTTTTTAAACACACACAAAAATTTATTGGAAGAATTTCTGGGACCTCACAAAATCGACAGGAAGCCTGAAGTTCCAGACATGACAAATGTGTGGGAGTGGAGGGGTCAGGCGGCTGACAGCACAGCTAAGGTCAGGCCCCAGACGTAGTCTGCGTGGGAAACCACTCCACTCTGCTGCCACCAATATGAAAAATCTCCAGTGTTTTCAAGCACTTTGGGTCACCAGCTCAAGGTTCAGGTCCCAGATGGGGGCAGCCACTTGGCACAACCTAGACCATCCCCACAACCAGGGAGAAGGGAAAGGAGAGACACAGCTCCTCTTAGCTACTTTAATGGGAAAAGGAGTCCTCCCACCCACCTAATTTGTGACCTGTTTCAAGTAGCAGAAGTGTTCTTATGCCCACTCATCTCCCCCCACCCGCCCTTAAAAACAAAAGGGAAAAAAAAGAATCTTCCTTTCTTCCACCGGGAATCCAACAAATTTGATTTTGTCTATATGATTTTGTGTAATAGCTTAAGCCAGACCATTGCCTTTTTCTTCACCTTAAAACTGCTTGGAGAACAGATTTATTCATTATTTTTGTCTTTTAGTTCACCTTGACTTCTCCTTTTACATGAATAATCTTAGAAAAATATAAATTTTTGGTAAATAAATTATTTGCGTCATTTGCTCATTTTCATTATTGTCTGTGAGATTGTGCTTCCATCAGAAAAAGGTGCCTCTTGGATTATGGAAGAATCTCGTCACATTTTAAAACTGATGCTGATGCTAGGTTGTAGGTGGTATTTATAACTACCTTCTACTACCCATTCTGTATTCCCTTTGCTTTCAGCAAGCATCTCAGCTGGTTGTGGTTCTTTACCTTGTGGGTTGATCTGAACCTTCTTTCCTGAGAGTTTGGGTTATTACTAATCCTCCATAGATTGGATTATAGTTCTCTATTGACTTTAACCACTGGTCATGGTAATACTAAAAGACACCCTAAGGAATCTTCTGTATTTCAGATATATCCCTCCTTTCCTCCATTTTGTAGTAGTAGTCCAATTTCCCCCTTGGTAGTCAGAATCAGTCATCTAGCCAACACTGTAATTCCCTTATTTGCCTGTTTATTCAGAGGCATGAGGAGTCCAAATTTACTATGTGGCCATCTTAACTTCTAGTCCAATAGACTTATGGTTGTGTTACCTCGTGGAAATATTCCTTCTTCTGGAACTAAGACCTCTAGGCCAGAAGTGCATAATGTCCTGGGAATAAGATGCAAAAAAAAAAAAAAAAAAAATTGCTAGTCAGTCACTAAGGATAATAATAAGTGGTGCCTCTCTCCTTCCAACTTCTGGACTCCTGAACTCATAAATCCTGGCTGTTGGAGAAACAGCACCATATATTGAACACTGATTCAGAGCATATGTAGCCTTCTGGAGAACCTTGCCCAGGCTTGCACTTAACTGGTGCTATAATTGAGTCTTCAAAAGGACATTCTATCAGGCCAATTGCTTCAGGATAGTAGAGAACATGGTCCTGCTGCCACACTTCTTTTGCTGTGAAGTGAGTTCTTTGACCCAAAGCAATGCTGTGTGGAATACCATGGTGGTGAGTAAGGCATTCTATAAGTCCATGGTGGTCGTTTTGGCAGAAGAATTTGGTGAAGGGAAAGCAAATCTATATCCAGAGTTAAGTGTCTATTCTAATAAGGAAAAAACAGTTATTTCATGTTGAGAGCACTCTAATATAATCCAGATGCCAGTAGGTAGCTGGCTGATCACTATGGGAAATGGTGCTATATCCAGGGTTCAGTGTTGGGCTCTGCTGCTGTTTAGATTGGGCACTCTAGGTGACCAGAGCCTGACCAGCCTTGGTGAGTAGAAATACATATTTCTGAACCTGTGCACACCCTTCTGTACTGCCACCAGGTCACTTTGTTCATGAACCCATTGGGCAATGACAAGGGTGACTGGAGAAAGAGGTTGACGGGTATGCACCCAGTGGGTCATTCTTTTTTTTTAAATTTTTTTTAAATTTTATTTATTTACTTGAGAGAGAATGAGTGAGAGAGAGCATGAGAGAGGAGAAGGTCAGAGGGAGAAGCAGACTCCCCAAGGAGCTGGGAGCCCGATGCGGGACTCGATCCTGGAAGTCCGGGATCATGACCTGAGCCAAAGACAGTCGCTCAACCAACTGAGCCACCCAGGTGCCCCCAGTGGGTCATTTTAACCACTTCATTATTAAAATCCTTCTCTGCTGTGATCACCCTGCAGTAAGCATTCACACAGGACACAAATATATTTTATGTTTTTACCCACTAAATGAGGTCTATCCACATATTTCTTCAAATTTCCTTGTCACCAGTTTTCCAGTGATGTTCCTTCTAAGTCCTTGACCATCCAGTCAAACTACTGGCCGAAATCCATGCATCAATATATAATTGCACCTTTTTCCTTCTGAAAAAGGACACAACCAGGTGCATTGCCTGAAGTCCTGCCCACTGGAAGGATTTCCCTTCACCACTGTCCTTCAGGAATGTCCCAGAGAAGGGCTATACTGCAGGTGCATATATTGCAGGTGGTACCTGCATATAGTGCAGAACCTTCTGTATGCCAATGCTGAGTCTTCTCTTCCTCTGTCAACTGATAATAGGGAACTCACCATGACACATTGGTGCAGGCTAGAAGAGAGAAAGCAGTGTAGCAGGAATGGGAACCATTGGTACTTGGGCCACTTCATGTAATTTACTAGTGCCTTCAGCAACTGCTCAAGCCTGATCACATATTTACCATTTCAGTTTGATGAGGGAGTACAGCTGTTCACATCCAACTAAATGGCTTGAAGGCTCATATGATACCCAGGGCAGCTCAGGTCACATGGAAACTTGGTAGCCCATGGTCAAGTGTTCAGTCTCTACTAAGACCTAGTAGCAGGCCAGAAGCTCTTTCTCAAAAGAAGAGTAGTTATCTGTGGCTGATGGCAGGTCTTTGCTCCAAAATCCCAATGGCCCACATCTAGGGACCTTCCAGAGTCTCCAAACAACATCCCTATATGCCAATGACACTGTAAGCACCATTGGGTCTGCAGGATCATCTGACCCAAATGGCAGAGCAGCTTGCACAGCAGTCGGGACCTATTGCAGAGTCTTCTTTTGTTCTGAGCCTCACTCAAAACTTGAAGCTTTTGGGGTCACTCAGTAAATGGGTCATAATAACACACCCAAATGAGGAATGTGTTGTTTCCAAAATCCAAAGAGACAAACTAGGCACTATGTTTCTTTCTTGGTTGTAGGGGAGGCCAAGTGCAACAACAACTTATCTTTCCCCTTCAAAAGGGCATCTCACCAGGCTCCATACCACTGACCCCTAGAGATTTCACTGTGATAGAAGGTCCCTAAATTTCAGTTGGATTTATTTTCCACTCTCTGTCACACAAATGTCTTACCAATAAGTCTAAATTAATTGCTACTTCTTGCACATTAGATCCAATCCTCATGATAGTATCAGTATAATGAATTAGTGTGGTATCTTGTGGAAGGAAAAGGCAATCAAGATCCCTCTGAACTAAATTATGATATAGGGCTAAAGAGTTGATACATCCCTGAGGTGGGACAGTAAAGGTATATTGCTGGCCTTGGCAGCTAAAAGCAAACTAATTCTGATGGGGCTTATGGACAGGTGGGGAGACAAGGGCATTTGCCAGATCTACAGCTGCAATCGGAGTCCCACCTGGTTTAGTTTATGGTAATCCACTGTCATTCTCCAGGGTCTGTCTGTCTTCTGCACAGGCCAAATACAAGAGTAGAACGTGTTGTGGTAATCAGCACCCGTGTCTTCCGGGTCCTTAATGGTGGCACTCATCTCTGCAGTTCCTCCAGGGATATAGTGTTGCTTTGATTTACTATTTTACCAGGGAGAGGCAGTTCAAATGGTTTCCATTTGAGCTTTCCTACCATATTAGCTCTTACTCCATAGGTCAGGGAACCAATGTGGGAATTCTGTCAGCTGTTTAGTACGTCTATCCTAATTATGTATGGCAGCTGTTTAGTATGTCTATCCTAATTCTAGAACTAGGGAAATATCACAGGATGGGCTCACAGGACCCACTGGATCTACTGTGAAACAGACCTGAGCCAGAAACCCATTGATTTCACCTGACCTCCATAAGGCCCTACTCTGACGTCAGGGCCACAGTCATGTTTCAGGTCTCATAGAATTAATGTGATTTCAGAGCCAGTGTACAATAGTCTTTGAAAATTCTAGTTATTTCCTTTCCCCCAATGTTCAGTTACCCTGGTAAATGTCATAGTCCCTTTGGGGAAGGCTGAGAGAAAGATTAATAGTATAAAGTTTCAGTTGTGTGTCCAGGTCCTTCCTTAAGGGGACCCGCCTCCTAACTATAAAAAAGAAAAAAGACAGGCAATTCAATAGAAAAAGAGCATCACAATGCAGTCAACTTACTTGAGTAAGTAGCGTTGATCTAACCAAACAAATGTATATTGAATAATTATGTATCTTTCTTGATGATGCTAATTTTCTTATTCTAGTCACTATCACTCATTTTCTGTTAATGTTCTTTTTTTTTTTTTAGCGGTATCTTTTCCTTAAAATACTCATTGGGCCATTCTTTGTTTTAATTTTTTAAACAGAATGGTTCACAATGTTACAAAATCAGGGAAGAACTGTTGTAGATTTTTTTACTTTGGCCGCACACGTTTACAACAATGTTGAGTATGTCTTCCGATATGCACCAGCTTTAGCGAAGAGTCACAGGCTGGATAAAAAAGGGTTTTCAAACGTCCATATTCTTGTTTGGTATTTTCTCTACCTACCCTCCAAATATTACAGTTAAGACAAAGGCTTGAGTCATGATTTGGTAGTATTAATTTTGTAGTCATTGCTACCCTTCAATAAATTTATTTTCATTAAAAACTTATTAGAGGGTTTTAAAACTTTTTTATATCATGTGAAATATGAAACACTGCTGTCTTTTATATTAAAGTAATTAAAGAAAATGTGGAAAAAAAAAGAAATAAGAAAATGAAAGGTGCTTAACATCACCAGATAAGTACAAATTAAAGCCACAATGAGACCCCCTGATGCATCCATTGCAATAACTAAAATTAATAAAAAGACTGAATTAAACAGATGTGCATATATACATATGTGTAACAAAAAACACAGTCAAGAGCATTCACAATAGCAACATTTGAGTATCTGAAAGCTAGAAATAGCCCAAATAACATAAAAAATAAAATTGGTAAATAAAATATGGTAAATTTCCTAAATGAAATGCTACACAACAATGAAAAATGACAATTGCTATATATAATAAGGATGAATCTGACAGACACACTCTTAAGCAAAAGAAAACAGTATTAAAGATTATACACTATATAATTCCTTTTATTTAAAGTTTAAAAACAGGGAAAATACTCTATAGTGGTGAAAGTTTAAAAATAGTTAACTTTGCAGAAGGTATAATGAGTATGAGGGGCCATGTAGGAGTTTCTGATGTGGTATTAATATTCTAGTTAATGTAATCATTACAAGTGTATGTTCACTTTGTAAAATTCATGGAGCTATCCACTTATAAATTTTTCATTCTACTGTCTATGTATGTTTACTCAAAGAAAAACATAAGGGAATATATATAGGAATGAATTTTAAGGGTATTAGGACTGGTGAGAAAGACATTTAATTTCAGATTGGGTTAATTTTATCAGTACGGGTGCACTTATCACATAATCTGGATTTAGCATGCTAGCTTGAGCAAGTGGAACTGCTTTAAATTATTTGCTCATTTGAGTGCTGAAAGTTAGACTCAATAATGGCTTCATTTAGTAAGTTGGGATTATATAAATTCATTTTGTAATTGCAATGTGGAATTAGCCAATGAATTTTGAAAAATATGTATGCCTGGGTCCTGGTACAGAGTCTTGGAAAAGTTCAGACTGAGCAACAGGATTTTCAAGAACTCTCCACCTGATTCTAAAAGCAGTCAAATTGAGATGTACAGAAAGAAACCTAATAACTTATAAAGATAGGAATGTAGGTTAAGTGAGACACATTCCCTTACCAGGACAACCCGCCCCACTTTTGAGTGGTCCCAGAATATACTCACTTCACAAATTCATAGGTAAATACACTGATAAAGGGATCATCAGTATAAAAAAAAAAAAAAAAAGCAAAATTTTAAAAAGAAAAAAAGAAAAACTTCAGTGGCTGTTTCCTGTTGAACAAGTACGTGGGTAGGAGATACCATCATTGAAACAGACTTCATAATTTCAGTGAGGATGATGGGATCCTAGAGTAGAAACAGGCCAACTAGCTGTACTTACCCAACCAAGACAAGACGGAACTGGTTATCATAATAGATCCCAGTCCTGGGTTGATAACGAAATAACACAATCCACACAAATCTCTGGTAATGCTTAATTAATCATGAGATCTTACCACTAACCTACATGGAAAATGGAGTGAGGTACTGATTAATCTGTATAATAATAATAATAGTAATAATAAACCTTCTATATCTGCCAACAGTGGTCTGACTTGAGCCATGATAATAGTGAAACATAGTTCCTCACTAATTCTCAGACCTGTATGTTTACTCAGTAGTTGGCAGACGTGCCTTATTAGTATTCTGATGCATGCCAAAATTATAAAACAAAAGTAAAGGATACCCCTGGGAGAACGAAGAAATTAGTGATATTGTCAATGATCTGAAAGATTTAAGGGTGCTGATTCCTATCATATTCCTATTTAATCTGGACCTCCTAAATCAAAAACTCTAGAGGTATTGTCTAGCAGCCTGTAGCAGAAGCACATAGCTATAACTTGGAAGAGACAGAAGTACACTCACTATAAGTACACTCACTGTATAGCTTGAGAGCTACAACAATTCTTCAGATCTAAGCTACTATTTAGTCCCAGGTACCTTGTTATCTCAGCATCATCACAGAACATCAGCTGGTCCCTCCATTGATGGTGTCAAGTTTGTAGGAAATATAGCAAGATATAATGGCATTCTAGGTAATGTTATAAGATACCTGTGTGCCAGAAGACGGAAGATATTTTCCATAAAAATAGACTTGAGCCACTACAGTGAGGTTCGTAGGAATCAGTCATGTGGAACATTATAGGATATCCTTTCTAAACTGAAAGACAGCTTGCTGTGCTCTTTATCCTCACCCTCTTCAAATCCCAAATATAAGGCATATTGGTACTGGGTATCTGGGTTTTGAAGTTGAAAGTGTAGTTTTGTGTATTGTTCTAATCTATTTACCAAGACTCAAAGGAAGAAGTGGGTCTCTGGTTCAGATGGATACTTTGTGTGAAGGACCCAGCAGATAATCTGTGGAATATCAGTATGTTAAATGGAGCCCGTGGCAAGTCAAAATAGAAGAATGAAAGTCAAGTGTCCTGATGGATTATCAGATCCTTCTTAGGCAAGTAACCAAATTCCTTTTGAGGATTAACTGTTGGGTTGCTACTGAGCCCTGGTAGACTAAAAGCTGAAACACAAAATATTTGGTGATCATGCAATCTGAGATGCCCATAATTTACAGTGTTTTACACGATTCATCAAGTCAAAAAATTGTTCATGTCCAACAAAACTCCATGAACAAGGAGAGGAGTTATATAAAGAAACAGATTCAAGCAAATCCCGAAGGCTCAAATAAGTTACATAAACAGGTGGCTTACAACCTCAC